>NW_008653155.1:103648-109008 GCF_000695815.1 Acanthisitta chloris
TGAGATAATTGACTTCACAAGAGGACTACTGAAGAGCGGGCCAAATTCAGCTCTGACTTAAGTATTCCTATCTCTGCTTATGTCTGAAATAATCTGATGCAGCCCATCTGCTGTCAGAGAGGAGTGGTGGCATGACAGCAGAGCTTTTCTGTGAGCACTTTGTTCTCTACCTGTCCAATATTTCCCTTATAGGGCTAGGAGAGCTTCACTGTGCACTGCTGAAAAAGATAACTTTGTGGCTAGAAGTTAGGAGTTCACAGTATCGTAGTATCATAAAATGCTTTAGATTGGAAGAGTCCTTAAAATATCATCTATAGTCTAACCCCCCTGCCATGGGCAAGGATACATTCCATCAGACCAGGTTGCTCCGAGCACCATCCAGCCTGGGTTGGAACACTTCCAGGGATGGGGCATCCACTCAACAGCTTGGCAACCTGTTCCAGTGTCACAATATAGCACAATAGCAGAGTAATTGAGTGTGAACTTGCAGTAAAATATATAGTAACTAAACTCAGAAAAGAAATATGCTCTTCTAGGTTAAAATATTTCTGGAAATATAATTGCCAAAGCAAACCACCAGTCCATGTTTATTGAAAAGCCTGTTGGAGAGGGAAGCAGGTATTCCATTGATCAGGAGATCCAAAAAGAGTTAGCTAATGTGCATCAAAAGAGGTCAGAGTAGAGCTTTGTGTCTTTATAGTATGGAGGTGTATAAAAATGCTTTGTGCCTAAATTTGGAGCTAGCTGTTGAAAATCTTCTGTGTAGGTGTTTATGTTATTGATGGTTTGGCTGAAGTATGTTTTGGCCAATAAATGAAGTTATTTTGGGCCATTCTAATTGTAAGACAGGTGGTTTGCACATGAAACATTTAATTTTCTGTGGGGTCTATCTGACTTCAAATGATACTATAGGTACTATCCTATACAAAGAGAGAAAGACATGTAATGGGAGATGATGGATGCATTGATGAAGCAACTGAAGGGTGACATCATATATCTGAGTGGGCTGAGGTGCTCTGAGGATGGGTAAGAAGAAAATCTGCAAGAAGGATGAAATCCCATTTTGTTAGCCATCACTCCAGCCTGGAGATCTGTCTTAGCTTTTGGTACTAAGCATAACCAGTATTTGTTGTCATTACTGCCTAGTAAGTCTGCATTGATAGGAATAGGTTTTTTGTCATTTGTTGAGCACTTCTCAACAGAAGTGTTTCTGTGCCCAAGGCAAGTATACTTTTTCCCCATAAATACAAACCAACTGTTCAAAATTTTTTATTTTTATGTGTGTAATACCTAATGGTTTCAGTTATACATAGGTTATTACAGATTGACCTGATTGTCTTCTACTCCTCCTAACTTGTAAATCACTTTTAATTAGAAATAAATATACAACTGTGAGTGGAGTGGTGTCTCTGTACTACAGAATGAGCTCTTAAATCCCACAAGTATGTGTGTACATATGTGTGTGTGTGTGTTTGGTTTAGGGTTGGGTTTTTGTGTCTCTGCTGAGTTTGCTGGCAGCTGGTTGCTGGGGAAGGAAGGTATAATTACAATGCAAAAGTGTTTTATGTTTTTTTCCTCTGGATTATGCTATAAATATGAAACTGTAGTAGAAATTTTATGGAATTGTGAACAGGCAAACTAAGGAAGAGAATGAATTGATAAAACAGTGCACAGGGGGAAGAGATGGTGAAGTTTAAAAAGGAAAGGTGAGCAAATGGCCTTTTTCTGTGGTCTTAAAAATCACCTAATAAAATATTGGTTTATTGCTTAGGTGCACTAATCATTTCTGGGTTTAATCATTACACTGCATACGCTTTTCAGGCTATTTTATAGAGTGTGTTCTCTAAGGTGGCTCATGAAAATCACCTTCACAGTCCATTTGTTTAGATTCAGCAGTGTGCTTGAATGGAAGCCGACCACCTCTGTAAAGGATGTGGATTGCCAAAGTCTATCACTTAAGACTCATAATTCCCAGCAAAATGTGGAGAGTGGTTTATTTCTTCACCAGACTCATTATATTGGGTAGTCTCTGGTTTTAGATCTACATTTTGCTTTCCCACAAAGGCCCCCAAAGAGCCCCATTATTGATCACGATATGTTACCGGTGTTACACATGGTGATTTATGAAGTGGAAGTGTCTGAAGTTCTCTATAATATGCTCTTAAATATATTTCCATCTTACCCTCCTCCTCTAATCTACATTGTCTGCTTGTTCATAGTCTTTTTGAACTGTAGACTAGACACACCACCCACCTCCTCACACCACAGTAAAGGACCATCTAGAACCAGGAAAGTATATTGTGTATAGATAGATCTAGCTTGCTGTTAACCTCAGAGAGTGAACACCAGGAACTGTTGTGAAAGTCTCCCCATCATACTTCATCGTGTATAAAAAGAAATTAACAACTTGAACTGCTGATTCATTTTCTAAAATCTGTACTTCTCTGAGCCAAGTGGCAATGTTGTCCAGTTAATCAAGAAAGATCTACTTTGACACACAGTCGTTTTTCTGTCAAAGGGCATTTTGCTCATTGTGTTGCTTTTATGACATCTGATCCCTTCAAATAAGGAAGGCTAGTTACTGGCTATGGTGTAGAGTTGTCAGAGAGTCCAAACAAGACTTTCACAAAAGCAAGGAACTAGTAGGTTCAAGAGAGTGCCAAAAAGGAGAGGATGAAAAGCAGTTTAGCAATAGCAGCAGCATTCTAGGTCAAATGGGCTTTTCAGAGGTCAGAGAGGCTTTTTCAGTCACTGAAAAAAGGATTGTGGGAAAGAAATGGGAATAATAAGGTCCAATATGTTAATTTTCCCGTGTCCAAAAATCTGGGCTGCATTAGTTCGGAAATTTTTCTTTGCTGGTTTGGCAGGTGGTAAAAATAAAGGTCTGAAATGGAGAGGGTAGCAGACATTTACTTGAAGTGGCAGTTTCCTCTGAGTCTTTCAAGAGCCAGCAGTCATTTTAGCTAGTGTTCATTTGAGGGAGAGACTTCACAAGTATTTTCAGCAGACATTTGAAAGGAAAATCAAACATTAGTGCACAGGCCTTCACAGTTGCTTGTACATGGGAAAAACAACTGAGGGACTGGAACACTCTTCAGTTCTCGTTCCCTGGCTTGATCCTATCTTGCATTGCCTTTGGTGTAGGAAACACCATTGCCAAAAAAGCTTTTGTGAAAGTTACAATACTTTTCTGTTGTGATATCAACTAACAACAGACAAATTTAACCTCAAGGGAAGTGCTTAACTACCTATCAGATTCGTAAGGCAGGTTAAATGAGTCCACATTGCATTTATTTTTCAACCATAGTAGAGTAGATCTAGGAAGCTAAGTTAACTGAAATTAGTTTTGGATTTACTATGGAAATGCTGAAGATTCACAGGGTGTATCTAATAACACTTCATTTGTACCTTTCTGATGATATGTCTGGTGAGACATGTCCTTTTGTGAGTCTTTTATTTTTTATATTTGGCTAGCATGTAAAGGAGTGGATTTACTTCTGTTTGCAGGGTTTGTGCAGTGAGAATGACTGCAATTAAATAACCAGTTGGAAAACATGAGCGTGGGGCATAAGACTAGGAAGGAGACTGAAAATATCTCAGTGTGTGAGAACTGGAAGTCGCATGCAGGACTGTGTGAGTCAACAACGTGCCCTTACAGTGATGAAGCACTAACCACAGACTGGGTTGTACTAACAAGAACACAGCCAGCAGATCAGGGGGAATGATTACTCCCCTTTACTTGGCTGCCATGAAGCCACATATATGTTCACTGTCCAAAAGTGAGCCCAGTTTTGAGTTCTGTATACCAAGATATGGACAAACCAGAGCAGAGGCATCGGAGTCTGACAGAAGGTGTTGAAAGGCATACTTGAAGGTGCTGAGATAACTGAGCTTGTTCAGACTGTAGGAGGGAGGGGTAAGAAGAATTTGAATGCTATCTTGCATCTAAAGGGAAAGGAAGAGTGAGCTAGTCTCTTCTCTGAGATTCATTGCAAAACGGTAAAACTGCAACAGTGACAAGTTGCAGCTAGAAAATTTTCAGTTTAGCATTTAAAAAATGTTACTTAGTGGGAGAAGCATTAGGCATGGCCCAGGGAATGATTCATGATTTTACCAGAGAGGCTGCGGGATCTCCATGCTTGGAGATTTTCAAAACTCAGCTCAAAGTCCTGAGCTACTTCATTGAAGCTGGAAGTTAGCCTTACTTTGAGGACAGCATTGAACTAGGTGACCTCCAGAGGTTCTTTTCAAATTAAAATATTCTGTGATTCTGTGACCTAAAGGATCTGAGCCGACAATAAGTTGCTGTATGTCCTTATTTTGGAGGAGAGCTGGAGCTGCAGAGCATGGTGCCTCACCTCAGCGTTTCCCAGCCTCACCCTCAGTTTCTGCAAGGCACTTACAGGAGCTGGGAGAGAAGTGCCTCTTTTGTGATGGTCTAGCTTTTTACTGACAGTACAAATAATTAGAGCAGCGTTTCTCTCTTTGCTAGAAGTTTTAAGTACTGTCAGTGAAAGAATTATGTTGTAATTTGGGCATCATTATAAGAATTCATATTCTTTAACATCATGAAGTTTGTAATATTTTTTTACAACTTCATTATAATAGACCATTTGAACTACAGCAAAGCAATTTTAGTCCATGAAAAGAAAGTTTTTTGGCAGTGAGTGGAACAAGTGATGAAAGAAATTGTAAAACAATTACCTACCTCTTAGCAAGAATAAAAGGAATTAGAGGAACTCTGCATGTCTAAAACCATTGTGAAGTTCAGGTTGCTCACCATGTAGGAGTTGAATCAACTGTTACGTCTTCAAAATTGCTTTTGGATGTAGTTTCTGTCGTTACTGAAGGTGACAATAAACCACCAGCAGTGCTGTAGAACCATAAGGTCACAGTACTTCCAAACAGGACTTACACCCCGTGCCCATTGGACTGAGATGGAGTGATGGCTTGGGCTTTGGTGGCTGATTTTCTAAGTCCAAGTAGAATGTGCAGCTTTTGAACACTTAGGTCTGATTCTAATCTTATTCAAATTTGATGGTGATTATTTTCATAGTGGCAATCAAAGTGAGTATTTTATCCATGGTAGTCTTCATCTATTGAATTAAATCTTCATTTCTGAAAATACTGATTCGCATTTAAACCAGATGAGGTTTATCTATCTCCCTATCATTGGCATTCTGTATGAGTAATGTGTACATATATGCAATATCAAACTGCATGAGTGCAGATATGACTCCTCTAAACTCAGAGTTCAGTGTTTTCCTAATTACTTACAGGCTATTGAGATTAAAGCGACAAGATCTCTTTTGTGTTAAACAAGAAGCTCACATTCTTTACTGATGAGCTACTCTCCTCTT
>NW_008653155.1:109022-147713 GCF_000695815.1 Acanthisitta chloris
TTCCAAACAGACGGCCCAGTCCGTCCCCCTCTGCAAGAAAGCCTTTGTAACTTGTGGTTGACCTAATTGTGCAGTGACAGCACTGCTGCTGTGAAGCAAGGGAGATCCCTGGTACAGCACCCATTTGGGCTTAGCATTGTCTGCATGCTGAAGCAGGACATAGGTAAGCAGCAATGCAGGGCACTGAGGGACTATCTCCAGTTGCACTTGTGGGTGAGATGTCCCACAGAGACTTCAGGTGGACTAGGAGACTGTGGGCCAAGTACTATACCCCTTTCAATATCATGCCCCACCTGATGCCAGTGAATGGGGTCACATGTTACTGGAAGAAAAGATCTTGGCATTGTTATATATTTGAAAACTCAGTCTTCTGAGGTACAGCATAATATATTATCTGTGGGTGTTTGATCCGGAATTACTTGCTGAATATTCTTTTGTAACATGGATGTGTCTGCATTAGGTCCTGAAGATAAGAGCCTGAAAGTGTCTTAGTGTTATGACAGAGAAGAGAGAAGCAAATGTTGAGATTTTTCTTTATTTGACCAACAAATAACCTCAGTAGGTGCCATAATTATGATCACACTGTGCTTAGTGTGTGGCGATTTTCTGCATGTGCATCCCCTCTGAGAAAAAAATATGTAAGGCAAAATCACATCTACTTCTGCATGTTATCCTGTCTTCATGTAGAATTAGAAAGTTTTATTAGGTATTTTCTGACCCTGAAGTCAAGACCACTCAGTGGAGTTGAGGTAGGCTTTTTTCATGTCATGTATCATTACCCAGTAATGCCCATCCATCTTCCGTTTGCACCAGTGAAGACTTAATCAAGCATGTAGAAGGAAGAATAGTTCTTACTGAATCCATCCAAGGATGGCTCAACTTTAAAACAGGGGAGTTTTAGTGCTGCTCTTAGATGAGACAAGGTTGTTAACATGACACAGAACCATTGCAGTCGTGTTTTATGTGTGTGCTTTCATGTTCAGACAAGTAGTAGTGGCAATCAAAATGGTTTGTCTCAGGCAACAACTCTGTTCAGTGCCATGCATTAACTGTGTTAAAAATTCATGAATCTTCTCAATGAAGATAAAAGGTAGGGAAGCACTTTGACAAACTGATAGGCTGGAAGAAAAGGGGGACATTTTGGTTTTGCTTGAGCATGGGGAATTTAATCATTGAGTAGAAAGATGTCTGTCTGTAGTTCCATGCTTCAGGATAACATTGCTGTTGAATGAAGAGGTTCTTAGTCTGGACTGGGTTATTCAGCTGCCAAGATCAGATGTAACAGGGATCAATTCACATGTGGACCCTGATAATAAGATAGTTGCTTTTCAATTTGTTTGTCAATATGTGGGTACAGTGGGCTGGGGATGGAGATCCTGCCATAGAACAGGGAGTGTTGTTACCACTACAGTAGGCAAGTAGGTCTGTGTGACCAAAAGGATCTAAATCCCTGAGCAGAAAGATGCAGGAAATAGTTGTAGGCAGGTGAGAAGAGGATGAGGAAATGAGAGAGACAGCTAGGGAGGAAAAGAGAAAAGGCTGCCGTCCTCGTGTCAGGATCTAGGAGTTAGGTACTACATTATAAATTGCTGTGTCAGCTGTAGGGTGGAGGTCATTTATGGCATCCAGTTGACAGCAGATCTGGCTGGTATTCTATAGAGGTCTTTTTGCATAGAGGTATACTGCATTGTGCATTACTTCAAAATCCTCCCGTGTGCTTCCATTCTTCAACTTCCACTCTTCAAATTGATTTATTTGTTATCCTACTTTGTTCTGGTTTTAACATATTGTAGCTTTCACTAATGTTTTGGTGGTGGGTTTTTTGTTTGTTTAAAAGCCAAGAAGGCAATATACGCTTACCTGTTTGTTCACTGTCTTATTTTTGTGGGGTTTTGTTATTTGGTATTCAATGTGAAATTATTCATAGTTATCCTTCATGTTGGTGTTTTCCCAACTGTAGTTCTGTCATGAGTTTACTCTAATCCATTCAGTGACACATACCTAGTTCCTGTAATTGCCATTTTAAAATGGAATGATCTCTTGGATTAAATCTGGAATCTAGAACTAATGTTACAGAAAATAAGGTCAAAGAAATCAAATAACATTGCTTCCAAAGTTGCAATAAGGTCTTTGGATCATCTTCCATCATTAATATCAATGCTTGACAGCACTTAAAACTTTAATCATGATTTGTAACCCTCTGAATTTTATTGCTTCTGCTGTCAGAAATCAATTTCAGTACTTGATGGCATCTTGTAACCTCAGTCAAGGAGAATGTTGGCTTGGTTTTTATTCGAGTTTTACTCAAAGCTTCACTGCTAAGATACACCCTTACAAAATTATTTCTGTGACATTCCTTGACAAAGTTGTTTTCAGTTCTCTGACTTTAAGAAAATACTTTTGTGTAGACAACATAATTCAGAAGTATTTCTCTGTTGATCATTTTTATTGAGCTGTAGCTTTATGTATGCTTCAAAAAGTTGTAGATTCTGACTCTAAAATACGGTGAAGTGTATGTTTAATCTTAGTCACACTTGTAGACCTGGGACTTCTCATATAATTAACATCCACCACAAGTGTCTGGAAGGTCCAACCATAAACAGTTGTTTAATCTTCCTTTTGCTTACTGAGGTTGAAGAACAGACTGGAGCACACTTATAATTCCAAATTAAACATTTAGATTAGTCATTATTGATTCCTTTTGATCAGCAGAGGTGTGTATGGGCTTGATTCTGTCTTTTGTCACTCAATAATTCAGTCATTGAAATTATTGACCTTGTTGGGAGTTCCCCTTTAATGGCATAATTGCAGGATGGAGTTTAGAATTGTGCATTTCTTAAGGGAAATATAAAAATTTTATTTAAAAAAAAATAAATGTGTCTGCAGAGTATGAGAAATAGTACTGTGTCTAATCTTCTCCCAGAATTTGTAACTTCTAATGGAATTAAACACACAAAGGGAATGTCCCTTGATCAAATGACCAAACATTGAAAAAGTTTCTGCTTTAAGCATACTGTCTACTTTTCTGTACACTTACTAGTAGATTTTATATGCTTCAAAAAAGAGACGATTATTATTCTGCCACTTAATGCAAAATTGAAATTGAAGGGTGGTAAAATATAGTGACACCCACTGGGCCAGCAGTAGATCTGTTTTACCAGTTCAGTGTCCTGACTGGAAATGCTGCCCATTTTTACCTGTATGTAGACTTCTTATTGGAAATGTCATTATCTGTTTGGCAGAATGGACAAAGAATAATGAAATTATGTTGTCAGAAACAGTAACAGAAGTGATTTCTTGAACTGCATCAAATAAACTTTTGGTCTAATTCCCCAAGAACTGTCCATGTAAAGTTGTTTCTTCATAGAATTAGGGAAACTGATTTGCTGTGAAGGTTATAAAACCCAGACTCCATAGGACAGGCATAGCAAACCTGTCTAAAAGTAAAGGACACAGTTTTTGTCACTTTTCAAATAATCTTTATTTCGTATATAATACGGAATACTGAGCTCCCCCCTACCACATCTAATGTATTTCATGTGGGGTTTTTCCAATTACAAAGCAATAGCTCTCTGATTTATGTACTGATGACGTTCAACTAACTTTCCTTGCTGTATTTCATTTAGAGAGCCCACTGTCTACACATGATAATGTTTGTGACACGGTTCTGGAGCTATCAGAGGTGGAAGAAACGGCATCAGAAAGCAGCTGTTTTGCATCTGAGGACACCACGGAGGACTCGGGTGTTGTGAGCTCCCCATCTGACATTGTATCTTTGGATTCACAAAATGACAGTATGAAGTTCCGAGACATCAGGCTGGTCAATGGCTACATGGATTCAGCTGAGGCAGATGCAATATACAGCACAGACATGTACCCTGTGAAGAACGTCTACTACAATAGCGTGGGATATGACAGTGCTCCACAGAGGTAAATATTTACTTGCCACCAGCTCTTGGAAAATATCTTGCATGTCCTCCTGGCAGGGAATCATTTAAGAAAACCAACTTCTACTTTCTTCTGCTCTTTCATAAACCAGTACCAATGCCAAGTGACTCCTCCCAGTGAATAGCTCACTGCCAAAACCCCTCCAGTGACATACTTGTAGCAACAGGCAAAGGTCACTTTTCTGTTTGAACTTGTAGAATTACATTTCTTACAAAAGACCACTGCCCTTCAGAGTTGATTTCTTCAAGAAGTCTGAAATAATTTTGTTGCAGTTTGGTTTATTTTTTATTTCTGATGGCATCTGAAGTGTTTAGAATGTTGGTATATATTTATCCAGAAAAATGACATGCAGGTCATGTAATGGAACATTCAAGCCACCGAAAGCCATGTGGAAAAGGATTATATGCAGTGAACTTGGGAGATTGGTTTGGGAGTGTGTGCATGCAGATATATATATGTATATATGTTCACCTAATACTAACCTCCACTGGTGTTATACCTTGGGTTGTTTTTTTCAGCATATATCCTTTTTTTTCTTTTTTTTTTTACATAAACAAACATTTTTCTGCAGTTTTTGCAAGAAAATACAAGAACCTGGAATTTAACTAGAAACTGCCTTCAAGCACAAATGACTCTGACACTGTTTGTTTGCCAAAACTCACATAGTTGATGGCAGGGCTGCAAAGGGAACCAAAAATTTATAGGACTTTGCAAATACGAACTGGCCAAATAGGAAGCTGTGCCTCCAGCAAGGAGGGTGGCCTGGTAATACTGACAGGGATCCGCTCTGTGTGATGCTGCAGAGTCATGGGACAGGGGCCAGAAATTCCTCCGAATTCTCAGTTGACACAAAGTCTGTGCTTTCTGGTCTCTCTCCATTCAGCTGCTAATCTGTAGTCCCTTCATAAGAGCGTGTATCATGACCTAGTTATTTCCTTCCACACATTTCTGAGTGAGAACTTCATCTTGGATCATGCAGTGGGTGATAACTTACGGATAAATTAGGCCAAAGTCGGTATTTAACCTATTGGAATGATCTCAGGGTTTTCTTTATCTGTCAATATCAATGGGGACGGGGTCAAGCCTTCCTTAGAAACTTGCTCAACAACGCATTTTTTCTTGTGATTTGTCCTTTTGCGGTGTCTTAGGTCCTGATGCAGTTTCTATTAGAAAGATTAGATAGGCTGGTATAGTAACTGCAATTAACATTCCACACCTGATCCAAAAAAGCAACCCGTTAATTTCAGTAGACTGCAATTGGTCTGTGTGAGATAAGTAGGCTATCCCAACTTTCCTCAAGATGCAGGATCTAAGCTAGTTAGAAGAACACACTCTGCATGTTTAGCAGAGAAGGAAGAAGTTAGCATGTTGTTGAGCAGACATCAAATCAAGCCCTGTAATAACAATACTAATCAGCTACAATCTAGGGCGAATTTTTTCCAGGTTTTTAATCTTTTTTTTTTTAAATAATAAAAGATTGACCACAAGTCATTGTGACACATTACCTCTTGACAGTCAGTATTCTCTCCATCTTTCATTTCAGCCAAGGACATACATCATGCACGTTGCATTTAGATTTACCTTTGCCACACGGGCACATGAAACTTTTACTAGCTGGGAAGAGTGCACATGGAAGAGACAACGGGATGATTCATAAGCTGTCAGTCAGGGGTCTTGCTGAGCCAAAGGACTGGAAGCTGGAGAATAGTGTGGTGTACTGCCCATTGCAGTCAGGGAGGTGATAACTCCCCTCGCTCAGCTGCTGTGAGGTCAGTGCTGTAGTACCATGTCCAGTCTTGGGCCTCCAGTTCAAGAGAGAGGCTGGCAAGCTGGAGAGGGTCCAGAGCAGAGACACTGAGAGGGCTGGGACACTGGAAAATGCAGAGTATAAGGGGTAGGGGAGGCAACTGGGTCGTTCACCTTGAGAAAGCAATGTGGGTAAGGAGAGACCTGATTGCTGTCTTTCCCTCTACAAAAGGAGGACTGTGAGGCTTCCAAGGGATACATTGCAAAAGGACAAGGAGCAACCATCACCGGCTGCTCTAAAGGAAATAAAAATTGAATATAAGGAAGAAATTCCCCAAAACTGGAGCTGTTAAGCAGTGGAACAGGTTGCTGAGAGAAGTCAAGGAATGTCCATGTCTGGAGATTCTCAGAACTCAGCCAGGCATAGCCTTGGGCAGCATGATCTGGCTTTGAAATTAGCTCTGCTGGGAGCAGGAGGTTGGGCTAGGCTTCCTACTTAATTTTTTTCTGTGATTTTATCATGCTAAGTATTCTGTATTTATCTAATATATCCATAATTTTTAAAGAGTTGTTTGGGACTTAAATTTCGGAAGACAGTGTTTGTTGTTGTTTAGGGAATGCAGTTATTTTTTCATAAATAGTACTTATTTTTTAGGCTCTGGAACAGCAAAATGCTTCAGATCAACTTTAGTGTACAGCAGAAACTTAACATTTATGATTTATTTTAATTTATGTCAGCAACCAGTTAGATTGACACAGCATTGATGGTAATACTAAGATCTTTCAAAATGTTATGCTCCAAATATGCCAGTAATATTGGAAAGTAAATCCAATTCCACTCTTAACCTATCTTTGTAAACAAAACAGCTTTGAAAATTGTGCTCCTCTAAATCCTTTTGAGGTTAAGTTGCTAAGTTTTCAAAAGCCACTTCCTAAGTGTAGAGGGAAGGGAAAAAATAGGGGTTTTAAACCTGTTTGTATGAAATTCTTGTCTTACTCGGATGTAAATCAATTCCAAGTGCAATTTTGAGTACAGCCAAATTTGGAGAGCATCAGTTTCCACTTCCACTGTCAGAACAGCTGCCTCCCCACTAATAAAATCTGTTGGGAACTCTGAAATTGTACATAGTTCTTTGATGAACGGGCTACTTTCAGGACCAAACCAGCTTCCTAAATCCCCAGGCAAGTCAAATGCACTTCATGTGAATAATTGATGCCAAGCTATATAGAGTTTTAAATACGTTTCATAAGCTACAAAACTTAAAGGAAAATTTTACATACAGTTTATTCATTTCCTTTCTATCTTCTTCTAGTCCATGTACCAAGATCTAACTCAATTCTAAAAGGAAGATAAGAACAAAGAAATTGGAAGAATATGTGGCTACTGTCCAGTAGCTATGGTTAGCAGCATTGAATCTGAGTCCTTGAATCTGAGCTCTACTGAAGCTAGAAATTTTATTTAGTGACTAATTTGGCTGAGGCTTGGGGAAAAAAGGTTACTAAGAATAATGGAAATATTTAGCTTGTCATTTTAAATTGTAAAGCTGACTAAAGCTTGGGCTTTTCACCCAGTGAAATAACTAATTCCTAAGAATTTATGATGCTGTGTACTGAAATCATTTTGTTTTCTGTTGGCTGTAAAAAGTGCACTTAAAGTGGGAGGAAATTATATTTGGAGTGTGAAGGGCTATAAAAAAGTCCAGGTAGTATTTTGTACATGCATTGTGAAGAGTTGCAATGAAGAGCAGAGTCAAGTCCATAGTTCTTACCTAGATTTGATCCAGAGGCTTTGTCTGTGCTCCAGGAGATGAAGAATATTTTGCTATATTGCTTACTTTAGTTAATTGTATGTTTAGTTTTAAAATTATTTTTCTTTGAGTTTCTGAAAGTGTTTACTGGGTGGCCTAGACAGTTGTTTTGTGGCTGAAATGCCTGATAGCTTTAGGCAGGGTGTTCATCTGCTGCTGAAGTGAAGGAAACTTGTGAGCATTTATGGGTACAGTCTTTGACACAGTAAGTTTGTCTGCCCATAGCAGGGTAATAGTATGGCCAGGTCAGAAATGGCACGTACCACAGGCTTCTCGCACACAGAGATGGCAGCCACAACAGAGCTCAAATCTTGCTCTGTTCCCAGAGCACAGAAACAGAAAGGTTCAGAAGACAGTCCATGGATTCCAGGGTTTCCAAACTGGGGTCTTTCTTCCATTGTCTTGTTTTCCAGTATATGGGAGGAACTTGTGAATGCAGTCTCTTTTGTTTGGTTTGTTTTGGATTTGGGATTCTTGTTCAAGCAATCATAATCTAAATACACGTATTAATTAGCATTTAGAATATCAAGACAAATATCAAAATACTCTAGTTCTAGGCTTAGCTCAGCTTATAACCTGTTAAACCATCTTGTTCTGTTGGTCTGTAATATTCCCTTCTGCCACTAACTGGGGTTTTTTATGGTAAAAAACTTAACACAGCTATCATATCTCACGATATGTTTGTACAGTGCCTGGTGGGGCAGAATCCAGACCTCAGCTGGAGGTGCCAAGGGCTAAACCTGTATAAATAATTGACTACATGCAGTGTTTGGCTGTGAATGTTTTAATATTAACTGCTGACTCTGAACGTTGTACTACATAGTTCTCTTTATTCATATCCTTTCTTACGGTTGATGTCTTTGTGTTATGTATCTGTTCACCGAATTTTAATATATAGTGTTAAATGAGTAACAAGAAAACCACAGAGAAGCTGAAATGTTGCTTATGTAGCAGTAAGTACATCTCATGATCTCACAGTGTTGCAACCCTGTCCTCCCATACCCCCTCCTTTCCCATCCCTTGTGTGGTGTCATCACGCAAGCTCCTAGGGGCAGGGATCAGAGAATTTTATACGCCTATAAAGCATCATGCACACCTACTGTCTGGAGCTTTATAAATAATTACACATTAAAAATTATGTTAAAATAATATTATTAGGGATGCTAGATCACGTGCTCAAAGTTAGGTAACGTTAATATTAAGGCTGTCTGTGTAACCTTAGATTCCTCCCTTTAACCTTAATTCCCCCCCTTTTGTACAGTATGATAAAGTCTCCAGTTAAAGGGATCATACTCTGTTTTATTTTCTTTCCACGTTTCAGAGCTCAGTTAATAAAGCAGGTATACCACCATTCACTCAGTTCAAATTCTCTCCTGGAGACAGGACTATTTAATTTCCTTTGGCTCTTTTTATCTTACTCATCCACGTGCCACGCAGGCTTTAATTCATTTCTCTACACAGAGCTCATGTGAGATGAAGAGGTGGCATTATCCTGTTTTAGAGGAGGAGAGCTGATGGGCAGAGAGTCAAGGCAGAGTAGGAAGCAGTTAGACCATTCAAGACCCCTTTTGTTCAGAGGACTGAGCATTGAATAGCATTTCGTGCATCAGAATGCAGCTCTCCTTTTCCTCCAAACTCTGTTCTTGGAAGATATTTAAATATTTTGGCTGAAATAAAATAATGGAATGATCATGGGCATGATTATAAATTGTCATTTGGACTGTCACCTAGCAAAGACATATAGTTTCTCAACTTCATAAGCAATTGAAATCAGGATTTTAAAGGGATCTTAAGAATGACTGGTTCCACTGGCCTCTCTCAGAGCAGGAGAAACACTTTAAAATACAAAACATTTTCTTTAATTTTGAAAATATATTAAATGTATTAAAATGTTTAAAATATAAAAGTATTTTAAAATGTAAAGGGAAGTTTGTAGTTATAAAGCTAAATAAATACAGACTTTCGTGGGACAAAAAAGATAAAATACCTTCCAAAGGTCTGAAAGGGATTTTCCCCTCCCTTGAGTGTCTGTTTCAGTAGCCATGAGAGAGGAATATTTTTTCACGTACAGCCAGTGGAGGACATAGGGTGGGGGTGGGGGAACCCTCCTGAGATCAGTTCATGCTGTGGGTCTGGACAAGGATAATCCTGTTTCCTCCCTTTCTCTTGGAAGAATTTGTTACCTTTGGCTCTGGATGGGGTAGCTGAAGCTCCTGGGAGGAGAAGAGTCCTCTTTAGTTACCAACCTGACAAGTACTTGCTGTTTGCCACTGAACTTGTTAGGGTTTTGATGAGTTAGTTTAAAACAAAAGCTTGAAACAATAGGGGTGGGTGAACTTGTTCTGCTTAATTTTCAGTCCATTCAAATTCAAATGTTACAAGGTTTTGTGTTCCACTTGGGAAGGACAGGAGGGAAGGAGAAGTCGGTAGCTGGAGAGAATTCAGCAGTGAAGCTGGTCAGAGGAGGAAAAAAATATAATAGTGAGTGAGAGAAGGCAGGCAGAAAGGAAAAACTGCAATGAAAAATAGCAGTGTATGTATGCATTATATATACCTCTGTGCACAAACATGTTTTATATAATTACATGTCACTGGTAACAATCTCTGAGAAACAGGAGAAAATTGTTATTTCTCTATAGGATAGGTTTTATTTTAACTGGATAGGGACATGGTTTACTTTTTTGAAAATAGAAATGTAGTTTTAAGGGGTAGGAAGGTAGAGAAAGGGTTAAAGTAACAGGCAGAACTTCAGGGATGAAAAATTACTTAATTAAGACCCAGATGTCTGACAGATTTGCAAGCCCTGCTTCTTACATAGTTTTGTAATTTCCTTCCTTATCTCTGGCTTTCCCCTTCCCCTTGTTCCAGAAAATTCTTTACGTTTGGATACTCTCATGCACTGTTTTGCTGGCAGATCTTCATGGAAGGAGGATATTAACAATATTATGGTTAAGTAATAGATACTCATAGTTGTTACAGAGCAAGAATACAGATTAGCCTTTCTGTTAAACTCATCCACTGCAAAAATGCTGTATGCTTGGGAGCTGAAGAATATTTTAAATGCTAGAGTGTAGCTTGGGTTGCTAGAGATGTAATTCTGCTTCCAGGAGAGAAAGGCTCTAGCCCTTGCTCTGTTTCTTATTTTTCCTGTGAAAACCCAGAGAAGTTATTTAACTGTGCCATCTTTTAACTTGCAGTGTTATATTGCACAGGTGATGTGGCTGTATTAAGATTTAAATCATGCTACTTCACTTTCCTGACTATTTCTGGCAGTGCTGGCTGCCTGTGGGCTTTCCTGTCGAGAAGCTGTTGCCAGAGGCCCGAGCAAGGAGGGGGAGTGGGGACATACTTCCAGCTGTAAAGCACCTACAAGCTGCTGCTTATGCAGCAGTACCCTAGAACCGACATATGCTGGGGCACTCTGGAAGCTTTATCACCCTGCTATGTAACAAGCTTAGAGATTTCTAGCATTAAACCAGAAAATGTTACTAAGCAAAAGCATATTCATTTGCTTTCTCTTTAGATTCTTGACCAGTAACCATGGAGGAGAACTATAAAAGGACCATAAACACAGTTGCTGCTGAAAAATTACTTTATTTTCCTCCTCATCTATATTTGGACATTCTTACTGTTAATTGGGTGGTATTATAACAGAAGACACTACTGGACCTGTGTATTTTAGGGACTGGGAAGTAATTTATTTCAATCTCTGGTTATTTTTATTCAGCAGAGATATAAATGCAGTGTAGAGACCTTGGTGAGTTTGCTGTGGTTCCATAGAACTAGAAACAGAACACAAACTAAAAACTTTGGAGTGGAAATGTACCTGTACCTTGCTCTCAAAAATAGCTTTGTTTTATTGCTCATCTAAGAACATAAAACCCAAGGTTACCTGGCATTCAACAGAATATGTGGTGTTTTTCCCTTTCCTAGTTGCCTGCCACTTTGAGAAATCTTGCATCAAAGGCAAGTAATGATTTTGCTATCTAGCCAGTCCTAAGTTGGTTGTTCAGTCTACAGATTTTGAATTTTAGCAGACTTTGGTCATTCAAACATCAAGACTTCATGCTCAAATTCACAGGAGGCAGTAAAAATAGAAAATATCACTGGTCAGGTCATAGCTTAGGTGACCAGAAAGTCCAGCAATTATACTAGCTGCTCTCCTACTACTGTTACATGCCTTCCTTGAAAGGAAATGGAAAAGTCATCTAGCCTAAGAAATGCAAAGAATGGGAAGATGGTCCCTAAGATTGTGTAAACCATTGGTGAATCTGAAAAATGGCGACCTCCACGTTTGAAGAGTACTGTGCTGCATCACTCACAAAAACAAATATATCAACACCCTGAGTCAATGCCATCCTTCTGGCCTGGTTGAATAGGAAGTTGTTTTCAAAAAGCTTCAGCCATACTTTCTGCAACTTAAAACTATTCAGCATCAGTCACTTCTTTAACACCCACCTTGATGTATACACAAGGTAGAAGTATTTCACTTTTCAGCATTTGTGTAAGAGGTCAATTTCATGGATTCATTTTAAAGAGGGTGAATTTGAATACATACAGATAGGTTAATGTAATTCCCCAGTATCGGACTGGTAGGACTGTCGAAAAAAGGAAGGGAGAGCAGATGCTCCAAAGCCCAGTCTGGAGTAACCGTGTCAGCTTTCCTTGTTGGTCAGTCCCTGTTAGCTGCCCTAGACATGTGAGAAGCTGAATGCTCCCAATGTCCACTGAACTGCCTCATAGCTGGCACTATGTTCCCGTGCATCCTACTGCACAGTGTGCCTGTCTGGATTTGACTCTGTTATTTGCAATGGCTCTGTCTTCCCTCTCCAGCTAGTAATATCTTCACAGGACCCGTGTTCACAAGTCTTTTGATACAGTGAATGTTGTGCAAAATGAGTAAGATATCAAATCATATTCAGTTTACCTGAGAAGTGTCTACTGTGGTCACTTCTTACCTGCTGCCACTCTGGCAGGATGTGGGTTTCCCTATCTGCCAGGTCATATCTACCAGCCCCAGACAGATGTCTTGAATATCCTACAGTATTTGAAATGGCACCAAGTGCTTAAGTATAGACAATTGAATCTCTTCTTCAGTCCCTTCTCTGTGGTTTGCAAAAGTTTGTGTTGTATTTAAACAGTTACAGTGGGAGATATGGTCTGTACCTCTGGTACCATACGTGAGGCTCACCAGGACTCCCAAGAAGTGCTCAGAGAGACTTGGGTCAGTTTTACCATTTACAGACTCCCAAGTAAAGCTGTTCTAACTCTAAAAAAATGGCAGCCTCTCTCATTGTAAAGCGCTTGTCTTACCACTGGTTTGGGTTTATTTTAATGCAGCATTTCCAGCTAGTTTTATCAGAGGAGTTTTGCTCTTTCCTAAAATGTAAACTTTCTCACAAATGTCTGTCTCCCATGGCACCAATTTGGTAAAATGCTCCTGTAAGTTTCATTTTGTCTCCAACTGTGCAAATGACTGCTGAGGAGTAATTAGGCGTTGTAGCCTGAGCTCAGTGGAACATTAAATGCTGTAGTTTAGCAGTCACTTTGCTCCGTTCTGTGCTCTTGCACAAATCTCTGCTAATCTACATAAGTAATATGTGCAGAGGCTTCCAGGAACCATGCACATGTGCCATTTCAAACTTGGGCTAAATGCTCACCAGTGCTGTATTTTTAGCACCTCACGTTTTACCAGAAAGGCAGTGTAAAGGTTATCGAGTTCTTCCCTAAGTCAAAAAAAAAAAAAAAAAGAAAAAAGCATGTATGAGAAAATACCACTGGTAATGTTTATCCAGAATGTAAAACATGGTATCGGAATAAGTCATATTTTTCTTGGATTCTGGCCAAAACAAAGCTGTCAACAAAAGAATAGTGTATAGGGTTAGAAGGGAAGAAGGCTAGGGGAAAAAAAAGTTAGAGGCCCTTTTGTTTTCCTTTTCCTGTGAGAAAGAGTCTTCTTAGGCATATTTGTTAGTCGCGTGACCTACTGGAAACTACCAGACCTTCGCCTCACAGAACACATATCCCATTTTAAATTCCCAGTGGTAAGAATTTTAAGAAAAACCCTTGTGATTAATCTATACCTTCTGGGTTGCTTTGTAGGTGAGTTTGGAGATGCATTGAACAATAGCTTCTTTAGAGATTTAGAAATGCAAAAAGGAAGATCTGCTTTTTCTGAAGTTTCGTCTGTAACAGCAAATAAGAATCCTTTCATTTTCACTGCATTGTTCTCCTTCCTTCACAAAAATTCTGTGAATTGGATATTATTATCCCAGTTGTCTAGATAAGGAGATTGAAGCAGAGATCGAGAGGCAAATTATATATAGTCACTGCATAAGTGCAGAGGATAATGAAAGAGACCTCTACTGACTGTTATGCCCAGCAATGGACCTGCGCTCTGTGTTTGGAGCCCAGGAATGCTTTTTCTAGATAAATAAAATGTTTTTCTAGATAAATTGCCCATAAAATTCTCAACTCAATAGTTCTTATTATTTTCTGTAGAAAGCCAAGCATAGGCAACCTTAATAATACAGATTTTGGCTGTATTGTAGAACAGTCAGGCAATAGACAGAAAAATATGATCAGGTACCAAAACGTGGTGAGCTGACTTGGCCTTCATGAAATTAGGTCTCATGGGTTTCCACATTTTTCCTCCAAGGTTTTAGAAACAACTTCTCCATGGTAGCTTAAGAGAAAGAGTCTCACTGTGTGCCATTAATTTTCCTCCAGCTGTGTACAGCTATTTCTCAAGTGATATTTGCCTTCTGTGCTTTATAGACCTGTTGCTTAGCTGGTGCACAGTTTGAACTCTTCTCCCATCAAAAATGCTCTGAGTTGGCAAATAAATTGTTTTAAAATTCACTCAGAGGAGAGTATTTTTAATTATTTGTAAAACTTCCTACTTTGAAAACAATATGAAATTCAGTCAGTTCATTTTTCTGCCACCTTCAGGTAGAGAGTTCTGCTTGCCAGTCTTCTCTTCCAATCCAAATTCTGCAGTAAGTTTAAATCTTTTAGTCAGAATGCTCAGATGAGTAATCTCATTGATTTGTGTATATGTGCATGTGTGTGTGCATGCACCTCAGGGTACAGAAGGACTGCAGTCTTATGATGCTAGTTGCCTCCACTGGAAGCTTTAACTGATTCGCACCACCACTCTCATAATCTATTAAAGGGAAGACTCTTACTGTGAATCTTGCAGCATGAGTGTTGGATCTGAGCATCATTAGATCACATTGGGTTGTGAGGATGTTCAGGGCCTGTCAAAGCCCAGGTTAATGGCAGATGTTGGAAGAAATTGCATTTCAGTTGCGGAGCACCATGTCTCTTCATCTGTATTTAAACAGCCAATACAGATTTCTGTCTTAGATTCCTGTTTAGGAAACCACTTTGGCACATATGAAGCCTTGCCATCTTGGATTAATCCCATCTGTGAGTTCAGATACACAAGGATGTGTGTATGATAGTTTTGGAAGGCTTCCTTGAAGGTCAACTTTGTTGTTTTCTTTGATCCCATGCACATGAACTCAGCTTTGTAAGTGCAAGGCAGTTTTGATACAAGTAGAAGGATCAGGCTCCAGGACTACTTCAAAGAGACATAAAGGAGAGGTGAATGCTAAGTAAGGAAATAATGAAGTGAAATAAAATAAAATAAAATAAAATACCTGATGCTTCAACATGTGCTTTCAGTTGCTTCTGGTATGAGCATGGGGAAAAAATCAAACAATGAAATAGCAAAAAACAAAACTACATTGTTGGGCATAGTTTAAATCAGTGTCAGGAAACACCTCTGAATTTTTATTCATCTTACTGTCTAAAAGGGAAGCAGAAAAACGGCATTTTTCAGGTAGTGTTTGGTAAACTAGCAAAAAAAATGTAATCTGTTACTGTATCTATGCTATTAAGGGTTTGATCTTGAAAAGGGCAAATCTGCTTCACCTGACCAGAGTTAGTTTAGGTGTGGCTAGAATGGAAAATTACTTTTTCAATTGGCTAATCACAAGGGCAAAAGTTAGATACAGTGTCACAGATGACAGTACCTTAAATTCAGGTGAGGAACAGGTAACTGGGAAACATTAATTCCCCAATGTGAAATTCTAGTTTCAGTGATTTATATAAAAACTTTCTGCTGGTCAAGATTTTTCTTCCTAAGAAAAAGGACTGTTGTGTGACAGGTTTCCATACAGGTTGTTTTTCGTAATTTTAGTTGGGGTTCTTTTAGCATTTTTGTAGTTTCATTTCCTTTTACTTTTCTTCTTTTAATAAGACAAGACTTGGCACTCATTATGATTTCAGACTTGTTTTAGGTCATTGTACAACTTCATCAAATTTCTGGCAAAATCAGGCCCCTTGATATGTTCCATTAGAAACTGCTCTCAAGAGGTTAGTTTCTCTCTTCTCCTTCCCTCCCATCCCTCAGGATACAGAGTCGTTGTCTAGCAGTACTTAGCTGTATTTATTTTTCATTACCATGCAATTTTTATTTAATTAATGTTCAGATATATTGGTACAGTGGGTGCTAGTGGTCTGCTTTAAAATTGTATGGATATGCAAAACCCTTCGTCTTGGCATATGCTGTGTTTCTGCAGTCCAACTGAAATGCATACTTCACAGTGAAGCCAGACCATTTCTTTGCTGCAGGCTTTATTAATCCTAACCTTTTGATTGCGAGGCACCACGGAGATCTTTCCTAGATGTGGATGTATCAATATGATGGTGTGTGTCTCCAGGGCTACATATTTTTCATTCTTTGGGGAATGAGTTTCAGAATCCCAGTGGAACCAAAGGGGCTAGTGTAATTCAGAGCAACAGTACAAAGCGAAAAAAGGGGTGAGACCCAACATTTTTTCTCCTCTTTCCTTTAGCAGGCAAGATGAAGCAATGACCTTGGCTAAGCATAGGAATGAAGATAGATTCATTGCAGCACAACTCCAGCAGACTTTGGCTGACCTGGATGAAGATTTAGAAGGTAGGAAATTGTGCTACTTCTAAGTACAAAAGACAGAGGCATAGCCAGGAGATGCAGAGCCAAACTGTACTCTGAGGCATCCTGCACATTTCTCACTAAGACCACTGCGAACCTGTGAGTTCATGGGTCTAAGGCAGAATGTGGTCCACCCAACGGACTGCTCTCCCTTGGCTTCGGGAGCAGCTACCCTTTATAGGCTCACACTGAGTATTTTTCAAACTGCCTATCAGATTGTCGCTGTATTTCAGTGTCTGCTACCAAAAGGAGATGAACAGCAGTTTATGGACACGTTTTATGGCCAAATTTGGTATAATTTCATGTACTTTAGTGAAGCTAAATCAGTTGTGAATTTATCTCTGTGTTTAATGAACAGTGCCTCTCTTTTGTATTTTATCATAATGAACTGGAAAATTGTGGGACACTGTGCTCCTCTTTTTCGTACTGCAAATTAAAAATACTTCTCTATTATTGTTTTGTCACCAAATGACATTGAATACTTTTTTAAAACTTCCCATCTTTATTTTAACACTTCTGCAGTGGACTGGATTCTGATTTGGTTTCCTGTGAGTTCTCTAACACAGCAATTCCTTAACTTCTGTGTTGTAATCCTTGATTTATACCAGCAAATTTGAGAGGATATTTAAACTTCTTGCACAATGAGGCTTCTGGAGCCATTGGTAATAAAGGGTGAGAAGAATAGAGAAAAAATAAAAGTACTGTTTCTTTGTTTGCTTGCTTAAGGAAATCCTTCAGCTGGGCTGTTATTACTAACCAGGTCTGGGAAATATAATTTGATGTTGCTTGCTGTTTCTCAGAAATGTTTCTCCTTTGGAGTCATGTGGTGAAATGTTTATCACTGAGATAAGTTAGTCAAAGATAAGGTATGAACAATAGATGAAATTCTGCTTTCAGCTGCATTTGTATGTTTCCCACTGGCTGAAGCAGGAGGGCTGCGGGAATATTTGGCTGATCCTAATCAGCAACCAGACAATAAGAAGGATCCAGACTTCTCCCTTTTTTCAGTAGAGCCATAAAAATATTCCTGTTACTTTTAGTGTAACTAAAATGTTGGGTTTGCTTAAGCTTTACTGGCTGTTGATGTAATTTAAAGTTATATTACCTAAATAATGCCTACATGTAACATTGGAAATTTATTTTGCAGAAGTGGACGGTATAAGTAACTCTGATTCCGACTACATCAGTGAAGCATTGAACCCATATATGAGAAAAGTTGAGGCTGCTCAAGATGCTTCCATTTCTGTTCCAGTAACAATCATAGATGATGCTCCAGAACTTAGCATCTCTAACTCAGATGAAAATCAAGAGATGGAGATGAGGGTTTCACAAAATACCTCATCTAACTCTGTTAGTACAGGAAACTTCACAAATAAAAACAACAATGCAGGTTCCTTTGATAAGGGACACATGGTTGGTGGAGCTGCATGCATATTCAGGGACCTAATATACCAGCAAGAATCTGAAAATGAATTCAGTCACATCCCTGTGGAACAGAGGAGAGATATGTTTGAATCTCTCACATCCTCCTATGAAAAAAGAAGTGAAAAGAACTTTAGACTGGAACCCTCTCCCAAACATGGTGTGAAGTCTGAGGAATATAAATCTAAGCTAAGTCCATCTCACTCCAAGGCCACAACTGAAATCAGTACAGCAAAAGAGAAGCTAAGTCCATTTAATGAATGTAGTAGCAGGGAAAGATCTCTGAAAAAAAGTAAGTCAGAATTAGAACTCAAATGGCCCCCAGCAAAAAAAAATGAAGTAGAAGAAGTCCCATCAACACCTGCATGGTGTCATCGTGCCCAGCATTCAGGATCAAACTATGAACCTAAAATGGGTTTGACAACCTTTAAAGTTATCCCTCCCAAACCTGAAGTAAGACATTTCGATAGAGGAGTGTCACTCTCCACTGGTGCCATTAAGATAGATGAACTAGGCAACCTTATAGGCCCGAACACTGGTATTAGCAAGCACATACCAGGTTCTTCTTCTGATGAAGGTGAGGAAATTCATATTGGGAAAGTGAAGGCATTCTGGAGGTCAGGTTCTATGGAAAGGCAAATTGATGACTCCACTGAGCATTTTCCTAAAAAGTCAGCAGTCACCACAAACTCTAAGCCCTTTACTATAAAGCATGAACTCAAACCTGTCTGTCTTGCAGCTCCAAAACCTGTAGCACCACAAACTGTTACTACCCAGGTAGCTGAAAGGCAGTCTGAGAATGAAAGGACCAAACCACCTCTTCCAGTCACACAGTCGCAGGTAACATCATTAGCAGCCCCAGCCGTTAATAAGGACAAGCTGGAACTTCCATTTGTAATGCCACAGAGGAGAACTTCAAGTCAGTATGTTGCTTCTGCCATTGCAAGACACATTAACGCAACTACCTTTAAGTCTGACTTTATGGAATACCATGAGAAAGATGAAAATAAGCAATGGGCAGGAGAGGCTAAAACCGAAGCAGAAGTTTCACCAAAAAGATGTATTATTGTGGCCAAATATAGCCCTGTGGAAACAGAATCAGCAGAAACAAGAGAAACACTTTCAAGTATTTTTACTTGCAGTCAAAAAGCATCTCACAGGTTTATACCTGGTGATAATTCTGGCACAGAAAACAAAGTACTTAATATCAGGTCACCAAATCAAGCAACTCCTGTGAGTTTCTATAAAAAGAATGCCACTGTCCCACTTACTAAATCCTCTTTGAAGGATAACAACAGCACAGAAGATGATCGTGGTTTAAACAGCAGACAAAGTATAGCAGAGAAAAAGAACCATCTCATGTTTGACCAGAAATGTGAGACTTTGACCCATACTAATACAGCCTCATCTCTCAAGTCTCCTGATACCCAAGGAGTCCCATCCTCTTTCAGCTCACCTTTACGAGCCACTAAATGGCCTCCTGCTAACGGCGTGCAAGTTAGTTCACTTAAAGCTTCCCCTGAGCTAAATGGTGCAGCAGCAAATGCAGAGTCAGAACAGGAGGAGAAACCTGATGATTCGGATATTAATGTTGTTGGTGAACTGGATGTTAATGTGCAGACCAATATCTTTGGACCAAAGAAGAAGTTCAAACCTGTTGTGCAAAAACCAATTCCAAAAGACACATCACTTCACAGTGCCCTAATGGAAGCCATTCAAACAGCAGGGGGAAAGGAGAAGCTCAGAAAGGTAAAGTGGAGACTTTTTGTTAGTCTGTTCAGACTGCAGAGCCCTGTATTCACCCTGTCAGACACCAGAGGTTTTATAACTGGTACAGTTGCTGGTGAGCTGGAGAACACAAGGCATTTGAAAAATTTATAATGGCGACATACGGTCCAAGCCACTGCTTATTCTGCACATCCTGTATATTATGCAACACCATGGGTGCTGCACTAGCTAGATGAGGCAGAGTGTGCATAGATACAGCATAAAGGAGAGGTAATTGAGGTTAGTTTAAGAGCCAAGCCCTCATTTCAGTGTGTTATGTAAAAAACAGGAACACAGCACAGAGAAAACTTGTAAATACCTGCAATGAAAGAAAACTGCATTTTGTATTACGGGGGGATAATAGTTTGCCACTGACTTCATGCTCAGGAGATATGAGACTGCATCTGTAAGTACATCATTACTATCTACACATATCCTCACTTTTCAGTGTAAGGGTTTTAAAAGCAGACCCAAAGAAAGACTGAGTGATTAGTCTTCATAGTTTGCATTCTGGTACAAGTGCCAAAAAGTGTTTCCAAGCTATCTCTAAGTAAATATCTAATAACAATGTGAGGTTTATTCCTTCCATGTTCTAGGTTTCAAACAGTGCACTAAATGGCAATCACAGGAAACCCTCATATGCTGAGCCAGAGAATGAGCGCTCAGCCCTACTAGCAGCAATTAGAGGCCACAGTGGCACCTCAAAGCTGAAAAAGGTAAGAAATCAAGATGGTAAGTGATCTTTAAAGTGCAGGCTGTTCCTACTGGGTCTTTTAATGAACTTAGATATGCCACAAACTGAACACTCTGCTGCAGAGAAAGAAGTTGAGGGGAAGATCCTGTGATAGAAGACCAGATCTGACTTAGGCAGAGAGCATAGCGGGTCCGACCCTATCCTCTGCTGTGAAACCTAAAAATCTGTCAAATGGTGTGCTTTTAGCTTAGAAAGAAGTACATAAAAATCTAAACCATCTACAGGGAGTGTACATAGAAGACACCAGATTTTCATGATTTTCATATTTAGGTGGAGTTTTTTGGTAGAATCGTAGAACAATTTGGATTGGAAGGGACTTTGAACATTGTCTAGTTCCAGCCCCACTGCCATGGGCAGGAACACCTCCCACTAGACCAGGGTGCTGAATGCCCCATCCAGCCTGGCCTTGAACACTACCAGGGATGAGACATCCACAGCTTCTATGGGCAGAGAAGTTGTACTCTGGGAGCATGCAGTTAGATTAATATATTTGCACTACCTACTGTATACATCCAATCCCAGTTTCCTGAAAACACACTAGGACTTCTTCATGCATCCTGTTTATCTGCTAACAACAACTTGCATGCAAGTTGTATGCAAGTAATTAATGTTGATGTTCCATCAGCATTCTCCACAGCAGGATGATTCCTTCTCTCTGAAAGATTTACCTAATCATTAAAGCATCTCTTATTCCTAATAGCCAAAACCTGCATTGTTATAGCCTTAGTTTTCACTCAGTTGACTAATCCAGCCAAAGATGTGTACTTGGCAAAGAGGCTCCCATTTCCCTTGTGCAATGACTCAGTTCATTAGCACATATCCAGATAGCTGGCATTAGATAGAAAAAAAATCTCTTGCCTGTTAGGGAATTACTTCATCCCTCAAATATTTTACTGCCCTTGCTGCAGGTAGAGTACAGCTTCTTCTGAGCCTGTGAGCAGGATGTGCTAGGCAGCAGTGATCTTCACACATACTTAAGAGCATTCTGCATTCATTGGAAGTAAATATAAATTTGTGTAAAAGAGCCTCTGACAATGAAGTGATAGTGTGTTATCACAGAGACTTTTTGAAATACTTTCCTCTGGCAGAGAAGCTTTTGCCATACTTTCAAAGGAAGTTGCCTAAAAACCTTAAGCTTCTTTTTCACACCATGTCACCTGTGCTTGTTAAATCACCATGTTTGTTTGTGTATGGGGCAGAGTACAGATGTGCTGTGATGAAAGGGCTGTCCCTTTTGTGTTATCCCAAATGTTCATCTTCTGTCTAACATGACATTATGCTCCTATATACATTGTGTATGAACAGTCAGGCATTATTAATACAGGGGCTCCCAGTGCATTATTCGATGGGACATGAATCCTTTAATTTTTCACCACAGAAGTTCTGTGCCTCAGTTTCTCTGAGAAGGGAATTATAATGAATCTGCTTAGAAAACCTCCCATTGGGCCTGAATTTTCTAATAATTGTAGCTACTAACAGTTTATCATGATTATTACTAGTAATGGTGTTAATGGCAAAAGTATCTCTTGAGACAGCTGATGGAAAAGCTGGCTTAGTCTGAAAAACTGTCCTGTCTGCCTGCGTGCATTTAAAATTGGATGAGTTTCCAAGCTGGTAATTTTGTGCAGAAATTTTAGTTTCAGAAATTCCACAGAAACACACTTGGAAGAATAATCAATTTATTTCGTTCACAGTGCTTTCAAGTAGTTCTCTCTAGTCCTTTTTTTTTCTCTTTTTTTTAAGTATGGCTGGAAACATTAGGTTTAACAGCATTTTTTCAATGAAACCATGTCTGAGAGCTCAGATCTGGAAGAGCCTCCTTGTCATCTGAGATTATTTCTGTGCAGCCCAGACTGCAAAAAGTAATTAGATTTCTGGGTGGCTACTGCAGCCTTAATATATCTTCCTGATTCCAAAACCCTTGTGGTTGTTTCCAAATTAATACCAAGTCCAACTTTCTCTCTTACCTTACATGCCAAGAAGAGTTACAGGATGCTGGAGCTCACAGTAAATGAAGATTGAGTTTCTGAGACAGACTCAATGCCAAATCCTCAATGCTGGTAATCAGCCCAGCTGAGTGATGTGAGTGAGTAGTAACAGATGTTCAAGCCCAAGAGCAAACAAAAGTCCTATGTGTTTTGCATCATTCAAGCAAAGTAAATTGGGGTACTGAAAGTGCATGAAATGTCGAATAGTTACAGTTTAGCCATGCATGATACTAATCATATTCTTTCAACTGCATCATGAACAGATCTCCTCAGTGGCCTCCCAGGAGCTGCAACGTCTTCGGGATGCAGAACTATCCCTGAAGAAGGCACAAAGCCTTCGGGAAGAGCAGCTTTTTATCCCACCTGCCCCTGCCCAGCCGCCACCACCACCACCACCACCTCCCACTCAGCTGTCAGCAGCAACTCCTAAATCCTTTGCCACAGCTACAGGCAACCCATTGGAGGCAAGGCAAGCTCTAATGGAGGCCATTCGCTCTGGTGCTGGAGCAGCAAAATTAAGAAAGGTAAATGTACTTTTATATTTTATAGTGGATCAAACAACTTAAGCTTGCTGTGTTTTGAGAGCCGTTTCTAAGCTGTTCTAGAGATGCATTTCTTTCTTCCATCAAAAGAAGGTACATGTACTGTTTTCTCTCGCTGGAACAAAGATCAGGAGTGTATTTCAAACCACTGAACAGCTAATGAAACACACCTATGCATATATGCCACCATTTGAATAGTCAATACTTAATATTAAAAAGGGGCATGAAGATAGTTTCAATAAGCATTTTCATGACCGTTTCATTCTTGTGTATCTGAAATAATACTGTGTGTCCTTTAGACAAGGTGAACCTAAGAAAGATCAGGTACAAAACCCTGAAGCAAATTTATAAATAAGTATTCTCTCCTAATTTCACTAGTATGGCCTTGATTCCCAACACTTACACCTTGGTCAAATGTGCTGAGAGCTGTCAGTAAAATAGTGAGTTCAATTTAATGTCTACCTGAACTTTATTAATTGAATGTGTGTTTGCCTTCTGTGGTCAGCTGTCAATCAGTCAACTCCCAGATGGCCTAAATGTTCAGTTGCCTGTGTGTGATTTTTGAACTTTGCTTGTCTCTTTGATCAAAGTTTGTTCTTCCAGATCTCAAGTTGCACTAAATTTCTTGGTAAAGAGAAGCCAATCAATTTGCCTTAGTGGAGGCATCCCAATATTACACTTCAGTGTCCAAGAATAGACTTTAATCCAGGGACTTTAGGAAATGTAGAAAATCAAATGTAGTTTTCGCAACACATGATTTAGCTGATGCCAACCATAAATGTATAAATAGGGTTTAACTTTGCCTCCTTGCCCTCTCCAAAAGAATTGAAAAATGCACTCAAATTTTAACATTCAAAAGTAGCCCAAAAAATCTGGTTTCTGATTAACCAGAAATTCCACAGAATCATACAAATGGCACAAGCAAATCAGTGTTTCAGGGAAATTTACATCAGTATGTTCTGATCACGTCAGAAAACTGGATATGCAGTTATTTTTCATGTGAAAAATTGCATCTATGTTATGCATATGGTTATGAGGAGCAGCTGAGATCACTTGGTTTGTTCAGCTTCAGGCTGAGGGGCAACATCAGCACAGTCAATGCCTTCCTCAAGGGAGGCAGCTGGGGGACAGCCACTGATCTCCTCTGTGGTGACCAGTGATAGAACCCAAGGAAATGGGATGCAGCTGCATCAGGGGAGGTTCAGACGGGATGTTAGAAAAAGGTTCTTCACTGAGAAGGTGTTTGGACACTGGAACAGACTCTCCAGGGAAGTGGTCACAGCACCAAGCCTGTCAGAGTTCAAGGAGCATCTGGATGACGCCCTTAGTCGTATGGTTTAGTTTTAGGCAGTCCTGTAAGGAGCAGGGAGTTGGACCCAATGATCTTTATGGGTCCCTTCCAACTTGATATATTCTATGATTCTAAGACTGCAAATTATGAAGAAATCAGGCCTTTGTTTCCTGACTTCAACAACTCACAGGAAAAAAAAAGGGGATTTGGCCATTCAAGAATACTTCATGCAGTTGTTTTCTAGATCCTTCCAAATTTCTTGTTCTTTCAGCTGTGTTGCTCTTGCAGAAGTCTCTGAGGGTATCCATAGCCCTGCTCATGAAAAAAAGTCTTAATCGTGTCTTTGGGGATTTATTTCAAAACTCTTGGATAGCCAGTGCAGGTCATGAAAGAACACCAGATATACTGATGTATTCTGCTAAATACGGTGCCTGTCTTGTTTCATTTCCAAGACAGAGTAATTTTTTGGTAGTTTTGACATTGAAACAACATAAATGTACATATCATTATATAGGTCTTTTATGAAAATAAAAGAGAGTGGTGTTTTGTCCAAGACAGCGTGTGGTTTTTCTTATTACTCTGTTATCCTTCCAGATATTGGATATTCAAGTTAGTTTTATATACACCAAAGTCATAGTGACACTTTGATATCTGAGATCTCATATGCCCTTGATAACTGATAAAAGTAAAAATGTTGTCAGATTTCTCAAAGACATTCTATCCGGTGTGTATTAATATCTCTTCTAGCTTCCTGCATTAAATTGAGAGGCGAATTCTGATCCTTCCTGCAGCTGGACAATTTGTGACAGCAAATTGAATCCATAGAGGAGAGAGAATACATGATGGCTCCATATCAGGGGTTTCTTCCTTTACATGTGTCTAAGGAACACTGAGGTTTTTGTAGGCAGGGACTGACAGGTGGTTTTGTCCCAGGCTGAAACAAATGCTTTTCTTTGTTTTGCCTCCTCTATCAAAGTTCTATGATATCATGATTTGGAGATGTGAGCACAGAGCCATTTTTGGCTTTGCATTCTGGAAGATTTTGGTTGCAACAACTAGACAGCGAAGTAGGTAGTTCAGTTCAGTAAGGGCATCTGTTTCTCTTCATTGTCTTCTCAAAGTTTTCTGAGACAATGGCTTCTGATGGCAAAGTCATTTATTTAGCTAATATTGTGGAGAACTGGGAAGAATCTGTGTTGCTGCGTTCTGTGTGACTCAGTTCTTATTTATGAGGGGTTGTTTGCAATGGAAGTAGATCAAACAGGGCTGTCAGGGAAACCAAATGTAAAAAGCAACCAATTGCCTAGATAAGGAACATCCCAACAAACATTTGAGCTATAGTAATATCTGTGAAAAGGCAACTCCTCCACTCCTCCCCTGATTACACAGCTGTTTGCTAAAGTCATGAACTTTAAGGTTAAAAGATCCACTGTGCAGGAAGGGAGGAGAGAAATTGCTGCAGGCTGACAGCCTCACTAAGAGTCAGGGTCTGCATGGCACAGTCTCTAATAGGGCTAGCAAAAAAAACCCCAGAGGTACCTGAGGGAAATGCCAAGTATAGGTAAGACAGTATGTGCATAAGTCTCCTGGCTCTCCTTTAATCCATTTCTTGGAGTACTGCGCCTACTTTGGCAAATAAATCATGCTTTGTTTTGAAGAAACAGCTTCTGTTTTATTGCACACTGTTGCTGTCCACAGAGTCCTGAAGGAAAATTCCTGTGGGTGCCAAGCCCAGTTCGACCTGCTCAGTAAAATGGTTCATGCCCAGTACAGGGCACAACAGAGACCTGCCAGAAAGTGGTTACACTGCAGGTCCTACCCAAAGGGAATGGAGACACAGACATGTTCCTGGAACGGGATGAACTTACCAAACTGAAAAAGACCTGACAATGTGCAGAAAGAAAGTAACCTTTTTCTTCAGTTTTCAAAATGGTCTGCAAGGACCTGGCAGGTGCTCTGCACATCCAAAGTCTAACAGCAAGTTGGAGGTGGCATCAAGTAAAACCACCAACCATGATGGCTGACCTAGTGCCTTTGGTAGTTAATTAATTGTCTTGAGAAATGAACATGTCTCACTAGCAAGAAGCCTGCTTCCCAGCCACTCAGTCTGCCTCATGTGCAAAGCATGATCTAGGAAATAAACATCTGAGACCAAATTTTGGCTAATTGTGATGTGCAAAACTAAGGTCATAGAGCTGTACTGTTTGAGCTTCTGGTGTTAGAAGTGAACTAGTGTTTTCCTTAAATTGTGCCAACGTATGATATAGTTAAGATCTATATGTCTTTTTATTTCCCATCTCAGAAAATGCAAAATGACCTACTTAGATTTCTGAAATTCTGTATACCATTGCGTGTGTATTTTTGTGTTTGTGTAAGTTGCCTTGGGATTTACCATGATTATCTGTAGAAAAAAAACATAACTACACATGCAAATAACCCGTTAGATGTCTAGCTGTAGGTATAGTTGCAGCACAAGCCCATGCAGGATTAAAAATCTTACCCAACAGAGAGAAGCTATAAAAGTTGCTTTAGCTTATATTCCATCCACTCATTTTAGGTAGAGTTGTACCAGGGATTTGGTAGATATATTGCAGGGGAATATGCCTGCATATGGTGGGGAAGGCAAGCTATATCTCTGAGGAACAGGCTGTGGCCCATGGTAAAATGATTGCTGTAGACCACTTTTTAATGGTACATGCAAGGGAGATTGTGCAGACTCCACATATTTTCCCATAGGGATTGGAGTTGCACTGAAGCAGCCTTTTCTGTTTACTCACTGAGATTTTAAAAATGTATTTGGCTCCATCACAATATCCACAAGCATTCATGCTGATGTTTGGCATTGGCATTCAATCATGTGAACTCTTGATACGTGCAGTGTATCATTCTGTTGGCAATCAGAGGAGCCAGGTAAGGCAATTACTGCATCTATTACAATGAGTCCCTCGTGTACACTGGGATAATTTGGAGTTGGTTGTCAACAGGTAACACATCGATCTGAATATGGCACATTGAGTGTCTTCTAGGAAGCATGGCCTACTTCCATCCCTTAATGTCAAACAGTGGACTATTCTTCTCACATAAGAAGAGATATATAATTGTGAATGAACAAACACTGTTTCTTATCATCAGTATCTGTGGATGCAATGACAGAGATTACAGACTCAAAGCCACAGTTGATGTTGGCTTTGGTATGCTGGAAATGGGGCAGGAGGCCCCCTGATAAGGTTGGTCAAGCTTGATATACAGGTAGTCAAATGAGCCTATAAAGTGATTCTAGTACCCATGCACAGTGAGAGGCAGGCATTTGCATGCTGTTACTCTGTTTGAATTGAAAGATAAAACTTAATTTGAACTCTTCACCTTGCTAATAATTTATACCGTGACCTATTTTTTTTCTCAAGAATAAAGCTTCTGCCATGGATGCTAAGGCCAAAATGGAAGATTTAAACTTCATCAAATACATTATTCCTGTTTAGCTTTTGTGGTGACCTTAATGTATGTCTCTCTGATAGAATCAAAGCTCAGTAACTTTGAATTTTGGAAGAGCACCTTAGCATATGTATTTTAAATTAAGCATATGCTTAGATGACCTGAGGACTGGGAAGGAAGATAAGTATTTGTTTAAGTATTTTCCTGAATCAAGGCCATTGGGAGTTTCCTTCATTCAATCAGGAAGAAAAGTGCTCATCAATTTATTTTTATAGCTAACCAATGCAGAACAGATTTTGACTGTCAGATGTTGTGACTTCACAGCCTGGTTTTCTTTCCTTGCACAAAATGAAGGACTGAATAGAAAAAAATGCATCATCTGTGTTCCAGAAATCACATAATTTCAACCGTAACACCTAAGGGTATATGAGGTGTGGGGTTTTTAGGGAAGGACAGCACCTTTCATTAGACCAACTGATACAGCTAGAAAAAAAGCAGATAAGCTTTAAGTAGTCTCAAGGAGCAGATGAAGGGACCAAGCTTGAAAACAGCCCCACAGGAGAATGTTTAGTTAACAGTATCAACAGTTGGAGGTTTAAAAATATCTTGAATGATCATGTGCTTTTCTTTGTTATAGGTCCCTCTGCTCGTTTGAATCATGTAAAAAGAACAGGTAATTGGAAAATCTAGCCCCGTATGCACCCATAATCATCATTCAAGGTCTGAAGTGGCAAAAAACTTCGAGAAGTTTAGTTTATTCTCTTGTCTACAAGCCAAAATAAGTTGTAGTTAATTTTCTGTGTGTTCCCGCATAATGGTTCTAAGGGGAAAATATGTTGCTCTGCTGTAAAGCTTCTGTGCCAAGGAATTGTGTTTTGCCTCTGAATATTTAAGGTTGCCAATAAACTATTCTTGTTGGCAGGTTAATAAGAATATAAACACTCTGCAGTCCTGTGTTAATACTTAATTGTGTTTATGGGCAAAATTAAAAGACTTTGCTAGCTCTCTGAAAAGTAATACTCATTTCAAGTTGTTAAAATTATGTAACTATTTCAAACTATTTACTTGCTTCTTATTTGATTTCAAAAAGGGCTGTAAGTGATTAGGGTGAAAACCAGAATAAGGGTTTATAAAAAACAATCACAAGAAAAACATTATGGTACATTATGAAGCACCTAAGTTGTCATATGCTGGGGTCATTGGTTTTTAAAATTAAATGAACTTTATGTCTCTGCTGGAGCTCTGAGAAAGCAGGCAATCAATAATGAATGTGAGACAGTGTCTATTGAAAAGTTACTCATGGGATATGATGTATAGAATGCTAATGTGCAGAGATATGCTGAACCCTAGTAACATTCACGGCACTTTATTGAGCCACCTTAAAGGATCTCTGTTTGCAACAGACTGTGAAGGTTATAAATAAGATTCAGAGTTCTGCATAGAGGTCCAAGATGTAGAATTCATTCCTGCACTGCAAAATGAAGCGAAGCTGGTTTATATCAGTAACCAGGACTTTTGTGGTCTCTTGTTCAGGTCATGCAGAAGTTGGCCCTTTGTTTCTAATTTGTATGGCTGTTGTATGTTGTCTCACCAGTATTTATAGCAGCATCTTTTTCAAATGTTGACTACTTCGGTAGTTGTTGTACATATTTTGAAAATATTTCTTTAAATTGAATAACTTAAAAAGGACAAATGAAAATGCTTTTTCACATTTCCTATATTGTAATGAAACTGAAGAAGAGGAAGTTTGTACATTTACATTTTTATAATCGCAGACCGAAGTGGTGGCAGATTCTTTTTTTTTTTGGAGCTGGAATTTAAAATGTATAGCTATGGACAGTTGAAAGCACGAGAATATTTAGCCATCTGCATTCAATATGACTATATATTATATATTGTAAAATATTGATGTCTGTTAGTGCCACGAATAAAAACAAAATCAAAACCTGACATGGCTTGTAATATTCTTTTTGCCAAATATTTTTCATTTACAGAAAGAAATTAGAACAAGACTTAAGCAAAACAGTATGCTGTGCTTGATATCTGAAGCCTAATATAAAATGTCTCAAGCCAGGAAAGGGCTCACAACTAACAGTCTGAGAATGAAGTAGAAATCACCAACTAGAATCAATATGTCAGTTATATACATTTCAGTAATGATGCAGTACTGATAATGTTCCATTTCCTCATTAAGGAAGCTAATATATTCAGAATTGATGTGCTCTGTCGCACCCTAGGATAAATAATATCATCTCTGTTGATTGTGATTAGCCTTCTTTTTCTTTAAAGGTCTTCTCAGTATGCTGAAGATCAGAAATACTACCATGTTGAAAATGCTAACACAGGAGAGGATTCAGTCACTCATAAGTTCTAATGCTGTAGATAGTCCCACCTACAGCAAATACAACTTCCTTGCTTAGGTGCTGCAAGACAAATTTCAGTGCAGGTCTTGTTCTCAGTGTTGCCTGAAGGCCCTGTCTGTAGAGCCCTTCCTTACTAATGCCCCTTTAGTATAATAAGTTATATGAGTACTTACTGTTCAAGGTAAAGGATTCAAAACTGGATTTGGGGATAATAACATCCTGTGGGCTTCGCAGTGCAAAAGTTCTGGTTCTGGATGCTGACGGTGCATAGAACTAAAGTTTCTAAGTGTTATTCATGGATAAACTTCGGAGTATCGAATTCCCATGGATAAAAAGCTATAAAAACAGCTAAGATGTTGTCTTCACTACCACAGCAAAAACTGAATTACAAAAAGACCTGATGGCTCAGTCACACCTCAAATAAGAATGGAGGGGAGTTCAGCTGCCTACAGTAGGAAGCTAGGCTGGGTGTTCATTGCCTTCTCGTGTTGATGGGAGTTGTTTCTGCTCTTACATTGTCATCCAAGGTGCTGTTGAATTCCTGGTAGCTGCTTAATTTAACCCCAAGTGAATGCAGATTTTACTATAAACCAATTTATAATGAAGTCTAGTTGTAGGTATGACCCATCCATATAGCAACTTATATTATTGCTTTTAGTAATAATAATGCTAAGCTCATCCTAAGTTAAAAGTGAAACCCTGAAATGTGTCTGGTAAAGATATCTTGTCCTTGGCACCAAGTATTTTCATCTACATAGCTGCTCTTACTGTCCCACACTTTGCTGGTGCAGACACAGCCTGTGGTGAGAGGTATCCATGCCACCAAGGTAAGCCCCTGGCAAGTCCTGTCATGGCACTTGCAGCTGCACAGTCTGCAGGCTGCTTTCTCTTTTGAAGGACTGAAAGAAGGACAGTGTATTTCTCAGCCTAGATTTTCCCCACATACTCTTGCCTCCGTTCAACCAGAGGAGTCTGATATATGCCTGATTCATCTGGCCCCTTATTTTTTTATCTTTTTTAGTAAGAGTTTGAAATGAGGTGAAAAAATGGTATCACCAGGGAAACTGAATGGAGAATCTGGATTTGATGTTTTTATTTTTTGTACAGGTATAAATCAGTGTTCAGAGCTTAGAGAAATCTAGTGTCATGTCTCAAATAAAACTTTGTATGCCTCCCCTCCCTCCTTTTCACGTTTTGATTAGCTTTATTCTTTAAACTGAGTTCAGGGTATTACTCAACCATTAAGCCAGCATTAAATCCTTCTGATTAGATATTTAATTTTAAATAGTTTTGGTTGTCTGCGTGAGCTATTTGACTTATGAGACTTCATTATAGATTCTTTTTTCTTGTAGAGACAGCCTGCTAACATTAGTCGTGCAAAGTCCTGGACCAAAAGACCTTCTGACATGCACATCAATCTACAGAGTTTCAAACATGGCAGGGTTCAACTTCCCCAGCTTATACAAGTGATTTGCACAATTTATGCTACATTTGCCACAGCCAAAAGTTGACACTTCATCAGTGTGTAGTAAAAAGGAAGAGAACAAGAGATGCATTTATGAAACAATGGAAAATGCCACCCCAAGACAGTTTTCCCTCTAACCTCTCCAGAAAAGAAAGAAGCAGTTCTGTTGTTTGGTGCTGCTTAGCATGAAGTACATGCTTTAATTTGAATCCACAGATCTGCACTGATCTTGATTTGAATCAGTTTGTCTGAATGAAATGTTTATAAATTGTTTCTTTGTTGGTGCAATATGAAAAATAGTTGTCTTCTACAGCAGTTCATTAGCAACTTTTACATATTTAGAGTTTTTGTGCATATTGTTTCTCTACTCATCTCTAATCCTCTGTTGAGTTACATATGCATTAGGTGTACCAACGTGCTTTGCCTCTGAGACTTCTGTTAAGATTTATGAGACTATTCCCATTCTTATTCCATTTGTTGCTGCTGAGCACACACAATAAAATATGCCATACCCCTGCTATTGCTTTAGCTGCCATAATGGTTGCATTTCCCCACTTGCAGAAGATTACCTTTGCAATGATAGAGTTCCTTTTTTAAGATAAAATGAAACAAAGAAATTTCAGTCAAGTTCACCGGGATTTGGTGCAAGATTGTTCCAATCTGCTTTTCTTTTTTGTTGCCGAGCAGGGTGTGGAGTTTGATTCATTGCTGATGTCTTCATTTGGCTGGAGAAAGTTTCCATGTAATTGCATTCCCAGGGTTGTTCACCAAAATATGTTAAGATGGATGAAACTTTCTAAGAGCAACAAAATACTTCTTTTTGTTATTGTTGCTAAATATTAATACATATTTGTTAAATAAATGTAATTTGCTTAAGTACTAACAGGCTACATGATGCTGCATCAGATATAAAAGTCCCACCCTCCTTGTGTTTGTCTACCAACTTGAGGATTTTTTTTTCTTGTTGAAAGAGTTTTCTGATTTATTGCAATATTGAAGACTTCAAAAAAGAGAGAGAAAATAGAACTGCTTAACAGGAATATTGTGTTTTTCACACTTAGGGAGTTTAGGAACAAGCTCACTGCCATAGTCTGTTCCCTCCCATCACTCATTCCATATGTACAGGAGCACACGTGCACAGTCAGACTCACTCATCATTTCAGAAGGTCAGGAATAGTTTAAAAAGCACGGGATCCTTTTCCATTTTTAACAGTAGCTTTTTTTGTCCTATAAAATAGGAACTTTCAGAAAGTCAGGGATGAAGTTTTGACGCAGTCACAACAGCTATATGCAGTCGCTGCTGAAAGCAATATCAAATCCAGCTTTAGATAATGCTATCTTCAATTTCTTCTCCTTCGGTTTTTTTTCCTTCTTTTCTTTTTGTCTATGGACTGATAAAAACATGTACGTGCCATGTCTCTTCTCTGAGGTCATCATTTTGCTCAAAGCCCTAAAGGTTTCCCCCTGAACAAAGCATCGTGGTGTTGCAGTTGAACACCAGACTGAAAGAGGACATTATTCATAGACAAACACCACTGTCCAGTTTGCAATTCGGGAGTTGGAAAAGGAAACCTTATTGAAAGAACAAGACTGTGGAACATCATTGTCTTCTACATCGGAACCTGTGTTTACTGCAATAGGAACAAAACAAACACAGTGCAAATAGGCATGGGTTTCCTTTGTCTTGTTTCAGCCAACAGAGGGGTTTCTGTCAGAGGCACTGGGATCTGTCCCTCGTAGTGCTTGGCACGGGTGAGTGGGTCACAACTTGAGGGTTCTGATTTGGGTGGCACCATTGATGGGTTGTGTCACTTTTTTTCTTTTTTTTTTTCTTTTGCTTTGTGAAAAGCCAAAATGTGGTTTGATGTAGCCAGTATTCAAGATGGCAAACCAAGTGCTTTTGCTGTGTCAATGAGCAAAGGCTTCACAGGTGGACAGCAGGACAGCAGTTGAGGTGAGGAGTGATTTGTGATCCAGCATTTGCCAACTACAGTACCTAGATCCCAGTAGCTAGTAGCCTGTGGAATTTCATCTTCTTATGCCTGAGGTAATAATACTGGTAAAGGGAGAGGGAATTGAATGCATCTGCCCTCTGACAGCGTTTAGGAGTGAGGCACATGTAAGTGAAAGAGCTGCAGCCTTCCCTGGCACAGCAAAATTTAACAGTGCAAATGACATATGGGAGGTGTCTGAGTAAGCAGTAGGTCCACCAAAACTGGTAGATCTGAATTTTGAAAGTTAGCAACAAGAGACTGCACGTTATCTCTGAAAATACAGCTACCTGGTGGATGAACATGCTCAAGACAAGACTCAGCTCTCCCCACTATAGACCCTTTGCTGATAAAATCCAGCCCACAGTCCTGCAGTCAGCCTGGGTAGTGGGTGTACCTGGCATGTTCCCTCACTAACCAGCACCAAACACAGAGCAGTGGTTTGGCTGCCTGCATGGTGCATCTCCCCTCATTCCTCAGCCTTGCTGCTGATGTTCCAAACTTCCCAGCTTAGGGAAGGAACTGTCAGAGGCAATTTTCAGATAGCCAGTGCTGCAAAACTGCAAAGAGTTATATTTTTATGTGTTGATGAATAATTTAGCAACAATTCTGTGTTATGTAAAATTACTGTTTTACTGCTACTGGGGCCAGTATTCGTACAAAGTGTTCTTCTAAACCCAGTTATACAAGTTAAAGCTTGCTAGTTTTATCCTATGCATCTGTCATTAGAGAGAATTTTTCCAGGTTCAAACTGGGAATCAGAGCAGGTCTTTCATTCCAGGAGAGGGAAGTTCCCCATCCTCGTTCTCTTTTAATACTTCTAATCATCTTACCTATCTCCAAATAGTCAGTTTTGCACTAGGTTGTGTATTAGTGCTGGTTTTTCCCACAGAGGTGGATGCTGTGTAGTATTTTTCCACATAAATGTCATGGAAATCATCCATCCTCATAGGCCTTTGCTTTAGATTAAGGAGCAAGCTAAGACACATTTCCATGCAGAGTGGCCACAGGTTTCATCCCCCTACTCTGTGGATGAAGCCTGAGCACTTACATGGGCAGGGAACGCAGAATATGGGCAAGACAGAGATATATCTGATTTTGGTTTCAGGTTGGAGATTGTTCCTTTGAGATTGCACCTGTTCTATGCTCAGAGTGGGGTTAAAAAGTTAGGGAATGAAAGGAATATTATTGTCACCCAAAAGCATGCTTATAAGGATAAAGTGAGATTGAAAACCTGCAGTAATTCGACACCAGGCCACATCCAGAAATGGAGAAACTCACAGGCTTCCTTAGGACTTTGCATCTCAGCTACTGCTTCTGCTGTATTCTACAAGTGTTGCCAAGAGATGCTTAGTTGCAAATGCAAATATGTTCGAGGCTAAAGGATCAAAGAGCAATTAAATTAAAAACTGCTGACAGGTCAATCTTAATAGTCATTTCCATGCTGAAATAAGTCAATAAATCTTGGCATGCAATAAATCTTACCACATAAAGGTGGGCTTGCATAACAGGAAAATGTAGTAAAATATAGCAATATATTTTATGCAAATGCTTTTTAAAAGTAATGAGTAGCATGTTTTATTCATCTTGTCCTGGCATCAAAGCGGTCAAGAAGACATTGGACTTCTGGAATGGGTTAATCCTCTGCAGCAGCAGTATGCTGAGCAGGCAGAATGCCTTCTATTTATATTACTATTTACTTATATTTGTAAATACAAGCTTTAATTGAGCTCCTGAGCCCTGCTGTGTTAGGTACTGTACAAACACCATGTAAGTGACTGTCCCTGCCCCAAAGACCTTTACAAACTAGAAAAGTCAGAAGAAGAGCAGGTTGGGAACAAAGCAGTCGTGTGACTTGCCTGAGGTCACCCAAGATGGTAGTGGCAGAGGCAAAACTGGTGCTCAGGACCCCTGTGTCATTCTTTGGTCCTGTTCCCCAAGTCATGCAGCTTCTTGGCCTATATAATAAATACGTTACGTACAGATCAAATAAGAAACAAAGTCAGTCTGTCATGGTGTCGTTCAAACTTCAGAGAGGCAGAGAAACAGCTGTTCAGCTGGCTTTCATACCAGACACCTTAACATATCCTTGTGTTTCTATCTGCTCTCCCAAGTGCATTAAGTATGAAATATTTGATAATGTTCCTAGGTACTTGTCTCTGTAACGAGACACATCTCCAACAAACACATAATACAAAAGGGATTTGGAGTCCAGCTGCTAAATTTAAAACAGACTTTCTGCATGGTAGAAGTTCCCTGATCGTTAAATAGCCTGTATCTCCCTTAAGGCTTCCTGCCCACCTGTAGCTATACAGCCCACTATCCCCAAGGGAAGGCCCAAGAGGAAAAAGTTCCTGATACTGCTGCTTCAGCAGCACCGGAGTGCTTTAACAAGGATCTTTCTATTAGCCCCTGTATAAACACAGGACAGCAGCCCAGGCAGGCAACACCGGGTGGAGGGAGCACGGATCGTTTTTAAATCATTTGCACATTCTAAATCACTGGGCACGATCTGCGAAGAGTAGATCTTGTGTTGCAGAGTGCACTTGGGAGGCAATGGAGACTATTTCAAGCCAATAAAATTCCCAACAAATGACCCAGCACAGGAGAAGTCCTGTTCTCAAGGAAAAGCCTTACATCAGCACAGGCTCACAACTCACCCTTCTTTTCACAGTGGAAAGACTGAGGATTTTAATCCTGATTCTAAAACAAGTCAAAACTTGGTGAGCACAGGAATTGCACAAACAAAAAAGGGCTTGGGGACAACCTGTACTTCCCCCCCACTCCCCCTTTTTTTTTTTTTTTGCATTGATTCAGACAAGCTGTTCTTAGGCTTGTGTGGTCTATGGCAAGATGGAGTACCTCACTTCCAAAGTGTTTTTCCTGGCGCTAACAGACAGCACAGAGCCCAACCCAGGGTAATAACATGCTGCGTGTTCCCAAAAGTGGGAACAAAAGGTGAGGATTTCTTCTTTTGCTCAGAATGCAGATCTCCTGTTACATGACTAAGAGTGCAGTGCGAATGAGATTTCAAAACTAATTTCAACCAGGTCCCTTTGCACACCTTTAACCAGAAAAAAGTTTTCCACCATTACCAAGAATCGTGAAAATGCACTTTTGCCTCATATACCCAGGACAGTAAATTGTCATCAATAATCAAAGATGGCTTTAGAAAAATTAGGTTTAACTTGCCAGGGGAGGTTCCTCCCAAGAGCAGGTAACGTTTATTCTCCACAGCAGTGAACCAGTTCAGCTCTGAAGTCTGCCAGTGAAACACCAAATGGAAAATGTAAACCTGGTTTTATAAGAAATACATTCCAGCTCTACATGACCTGTGCCTAGGAGCAGATTTTATTTTTCAGTATGTGAGGCAGAATTTTCAGAGATGAAGAATCATGAGTCAGACCCACAAAATCATGAGACCAGTCCCTAGTATGATGAGGGTTGCATTTTTTTTAAAGGGAACAGGTTCTGCCGTGTGGTGTGGTCTGCCCAATTTCTGAAACTCCTTTGTCCGTGGGGTGTGGGTACGTCTGTCAGCACCATCCTCTCCTGCCTCACCCCCCCAGCTGTGCTGTGGGGTCAGGCAGGGAAACCCAAACTGGCCCCAAAGGCAGCAAGCAGGTCCAGGAGAAAGGATGTTGAGTCAGCGCAGTGCTGGGCCAGCTCTAGTGAGCACGGCTTCTCACTCAGCCCTCATCCACACTAGTATCTCCACACAGGATATTAATTGCTGCTGGAAAGGGAGAAGAACCAGAATAAGAAGGATTAAAATACAGTATTGTCTGCAAGCACCGTCATCATGCTGGGAAGCCTCCCTGCCTTTCGGACTAGTGAATATCTGACCCGTATTTGCCAGGGAGCACTGAAAGGTAGTCCAAGCTAGTGCTCAAAAAACATCCAGACAGATTACTCAAGACAGTTACTACAGTATTGAAGGTGAAAAAAAGGAGCCTGACTTTAAAGTTTTTGCTCAGCCCTGGTCGACTCAGGTTTTGTACTGGTACAGCTATTTCCACTAGAAGTGTGATATTTTTTACTGAAATAGATAAACCAATATAACCCCTGGTTGGGGACACTGTTCTACTGGCACAAAGGTGCTTTATACCAGTACAGCTTATTCGCCTGTTTGTATGGAAATAGGAATGTAGGCATAAATAAGCTTCCTTATACTGGTATAACTGCTTCTACCCTAGGGAAATTATACCATTTTTACTATACCAGTATAGTTACAATTTTATGTGTGGTCAAGTCTTCACAGTGGTACACCTTCTATGTAGAAAAGCCCTTATGGTGACCAGTGCCTCACTGTGTCTAAAAGCTGGAGAAAGTCAATGAGGTTATTCAGGTATTAGTTATTCTACTGGATCAGACTATCAAAATCTGGTGGTGAAGGAGGAGTGCTTTTGTTTAATTTTGTTGGCTGGTAAAATAGTCCATGTGTCTGGCATCGGCTGGCAATGGTTTTGCTGATATCTAGAGGCATCAGACAACAAAAATGAGAGTCAATTGTTTGTAACACATTGCAACAGGAAGAGTTACTCTAACAATGTCTGATTAAGCTCATTTTCCAGGAGAAAAATAAAGCTTTGGTAGCAGAAGCCTGTCACTGTATGTCTCTCTGCTTTGGAAATGAGCATCCTTCCCTTGCTCACACCTGGGTATCTCCAATTCAACTCAGCACGATGTAGAAGCAGAAAGCCATTATCCTGTGAGATAATAGCCTATTCAGTTGTCATCACTTACAGACAGTATATTGTGAAGCAAAAGAAAAGGAGTAATACAACTTTTAAGGGTAGTCAGCAATTATGTGAAGCTTTTCACCTTAAAATGCCTTTCTAACTCTAGTTATATTTAAACTCATATCACTCATACTAGAGTATGTCTGTATGAGTCTCTCTGTGTGGGTGCTCTGTCCTTTTTTATATGCTCTATGTAAACATACAAGGAAGATAGGCAACACTCAGTAGGTCAGGATATGTAACAGGAAAACGAGTGAACCGTGCAAATCAGTGGTTGGGAAACAGTCAAACTCCTAGTGTTGGGACTTCTGTGGAAGGGGAGGGAAAAGAAGGACAGAACATTGTCTCTCACAGCCTCTAGTTGCACTCAAAAATGGAGTCGGCCTCTCCATTTATCTGGTAAGAAAAGTAACTTGAAAAATGGGTTGGAAATGATTTTTAAATTCCTG
>NW_008653155.1:147726-171948 GCF_000695815.1 Acanthisitta chloris
TTACTGATAGAGTATGCAAGTTGGTGTCTTAAGTCCTCTCCCACTAAATACAAATTCACAGTTTTGCTGTCTGTAATAATTTAGAGGTCGTTTTGGCAGTGTGAAAAAGGAATTAATTCACCTGCTATCCTGATGGCCACTATGAGAAAATAACAGTCAGAGCAGTGGCTTGTTTTTTTATGACTGAAGTCTTCTGCAGACATGAGTCTATTATTCAGCTGCAGAGCTCTGTGGCCCTTGAAGCCAAGTTGCAGGGGTGAAGGTAACTGCTCTGCCAGTAATCACATTGCCTTCACATGAAGTTTTAATCAGCAAATACTGAGCAGATATAGCTCTGGTACCCTACTGTTAAATACAATGGAATTTGCCCCACAGATGACTGTAGGTCCTCGTTGTTAAATCAGCTCTGCCTGTTTACCTTTCAGCTGCAGATTAAACATATGAAATGTGCCATAATCCAGCTTTTCCCACATCAGAGGCTTGAAGAAACCGCTTTTCTGTAGCATTGCATATTAAGAGGTAACATTTCTTCATTTGCCTCACATATCAAAATTCAAGGCAATCAGTCATTCATTCTGCATCATAAATAATACATGTACCCAACCAAACACAAAAGGCTGTACTTCTGTCTGTTTTCCCTCCACACTTTAATAAGATCGTCTGAATTTCAAGATGAAATGTGAAGTCTCATATTTAAATCATTAGGTCCCTGTGTGGTATTTCGCCTCATTTTTGCAAGGTCAGAGTGGCCAACATGGTCAAAGAAAGAAAGATAATGACTTTATCAGCAGAACAAACGTAACTGGTTCATGGTGAAGAGGAAATAGGGGACCCATAGAGGGTAAAGACTTGCTGGAGATTTGCAAGGGAGCTGTAAATCAGTTGTTTCGGACTACAGTGAGATGCACCTTCCCTGTGGCACAGCATCCTGCAGAGCCCTCAGCATCTCTGTCAGCCCTTTCCCAGGTTTCGGTGTGTTTTGCTGAAAGGGCAGCCATCCAACTTCCAAAATACATGTGGCCATTTTGGGGAAGCTGGAACAGTCACCCAAAGGAAACAAAATTTCACAATATCGGTATGTGGCCAGGAACTAAAACCTCCTGGTTTCTGGGCAGTTTCTGGCCATGATTTCCTCTTTGGAACAGAGGGTGGTCCTGAGCCTGAGCAAGCCTGGGTTACATTTTTGCTGCCTCACAGACTTCCTCTGTGACCCTGGGCAAGTCACTCCATTCTTGCATGCCCCAGTTTCCAGGCCTTTGTTCGTACAGGATATCCTCTCTGCTGGCCTTCCCCCGTCCTGCCTGCTTCAAAGGAAACCTGCCAGAGAAGGAGGAGGTGTCTGAATTGCTGTGCATTTGTTAAGCACTGGGGAGGTTCAACTCTTGGGCAGCAGTTGTTATCCTCCTAACATATCTCTATTATAATAATAATGAGATTAATTTAGCCCATCTATGCTAGTTTCCCTGGATGTGAAACTGCAAATATTTGTGGTGGGTTTCCTCGTGAAGGTGTTGTGGGTAATGTTTGTGAGGCAGTGCTTTGGTTAAAGGTGCTAAGTTGTTTTTATTGCCAGACCTCAGCAGGTGCTCATATTGGGCATGGGAGTATCTAAGCAAATGCTACAACTCTTTGTAGTTTTAGGACAAGCAGAAGCAGGACCTCAATCACCATCCAAGAAAGAGTGAGACAAAAATTTGGGAGGCAAAGTACACTATATTTTCACATCATCTTTATATAACCATTTAACCCCCCCCAAAAAAGGTCACCTATAAATTCAGACAAGACAGCTGAACTATAAAGGTAGTATACAAAAAAGGTTTCCAAAGCCCACATGGTTGTGTATGGTCTTGGACCATAAGAACCTAGCCAACACCAGGACCACTCCCAGCAGTGGTAGCTTAGGCACAGAAAAGCTACAGCAGTGCATGATTAAATATTAGAGTGCTTAATGGGTATCACTAGCACAAGTGTCATGCCTTTCCCCCTAGTTATACCCCCACTGTAAATTTTACCCAGCTAGTTACATCTTCTGTGATGCCGAAAGCTGCTCTCCCTCATTTGTGGTGCCCCTAACAGGACCTTTCAATAAGAAGAGAGGAGATCACAGAGGACCTTTATGGGGAGCAAACTAGCCTGTGAGGGAGGTCTGCCAACTGCAACCACAAGAAAACTTTAACCCAAGTAAGCTCATTCAATAATAGTCCAGTTTGGGCTAGTTGTGGTCTTTCAGGCAGGTTGCTTGTCCCACCATGTCAGCTTGTTCCAGGCACCCACTGGTGCAGCACTGAGCTGTGATATGACATGCTTTACTCCCACCCCCTCTCAGGCAGCCCCATTTCCAGCTGTGATGCTGGAGGCAAGAGCAGGCCTTGGCAGCTGGGATGGAGCTCATGGCATCACTGCTTGGTGAAGAAATCAGAGATTTTCAGAATTTAGTGCCTCCTCACAGCCAGCACAGCCAGACCATAGTGGTCAACAAACCGCAGACCACAGAGCAGTCATTGGCCCATGCTGAAGATTATTCATGAGAGAAATAGATTGTTTCCCCCTTCAATTATCCTTTTACTGCTGAAAGCAAAAAAAAGAAAAAATCCTTTAATGATATGTTTTTTTCAAGTCCAAGGGTTCAGGATAAACTAGCAGGCTTAAGAAAGCAAATGTCCATAGAGGACAAAATGAAATGTTATGACTATTCAAAACACATATCCTTTCCTACTGCTTGTTTTTGTCTTCTCTAAGCTGCTGAAAAACGATGGGCTGGACATGTTCCTGAACAGACATGTTCCCAACAACCCTTTGTACATGACACATCTAGAAATTGAAATAAATATGTACAATGAACTATATTGACTGCCTTGTATCTAAATTAATCACAACCCAGATGGAATGAGAAAGATCTTACACACACACACATAAGCACAATTCATACCTCTTGAGAAGGTTAAAAAGGAAACCTGATAGATGAAAAACTGAGTCCTCTCTACATCTGTTTAAAAATGCATCCTCCACAGTGCTTATCTGAACCCTGAGCTCTTAGAGATGCTGATAAGCCAAACAGACCTATTAAAGCCTCATTTGAAAATCTCCAGAACATGCACCCAGTCCCATGTCAGCTGAAACCCCACTGTCCCCGGAGCCCCCAGGCTCATGCAGAAGCATTAGCGATGCCTGAAAAAGCATGGTGTATAGCATCTCTGTGCCTCACCACTTCCAGGCTCCCCCTGCATAACTTGTGAGAGTCCAAAGCTCCCTCTCTCCTCTCCATATACTGCTCAAGCATCAATAAATAATTTCTTGTCTTCAGGTCTTGACTCCTATCCCAACCTCATCCCTGGATCTTGTGCCACACATTTTAAGCCAAAGGCTGAGGTTTTCCTTAGAAACTCCCTCCCTAGCTTCCCTTGCTCCTCCTGGCAAGCAACCAGCTCAGCTGCTAGGACAGCCTTGGCTCCTCCTTTAAAACATCTGAATGAGCTTGGCTTTCTCCCTCCCAGAGTGCACAGATCTTTCCAGCTGCCTGGATAGCTCAGGCTACCTAGAGGAATTTTTCTGATGCTCAAACAAATCTCATGAAGGGAAGAAGAAGCCACAAAGAGAGCAGGGGCAGGGAGCCACCTTTCAAAAGCAGTCCTATGCAGTGTGCCTCCTTGGAGTGTGGCAGGGCCTTTTGGGGTGGCCTCAGAGCTGTGTTTGCTGTCCCTCAGTGAGTGAATTCACTGGTGATGGCCTTAAACTCTTTTTACACATACAGTCCTACAGCCAGATGGGACCTGGGCCAGTTTCTGAAGTAATTGTGGTCCTAAGGGGTCATTTGACAGAAGACCATCAAAGGGGCACAGCAAAAACCTGCTAACACTTGAATTCATTAAAACACAGTCCTAGTAGCTGGGGGTTAGTGAAGGAATAACTCTGAGTGCTCTCCATGTCCTGGGGCCTCCCTTCTCCTACTCCACCACAGGCTGGTCAGTTCAAGCTCCACCATGACCCATTTGTCTCACAAATCAGCTCCCCCAAGAGTGTTAAATCTTGCCCTCACATCATGGACAAATATTTGTCAATGACACAGCTCACATTTTGCTTCAGCCCTATATGGATGGTTTATGAGCTGTCACTCCCTTTTGCCAGGTCTTGTCTATGTGATTTCATTAGCTTGTGAGCTTCCTAATGCAAAATTCCCATGGGGATGTAGAGCTGGAAAGGGTCTTTTTGCCCTGCTGCTGCAAGCCATATTTGTTCTTATCCCTTTCACAGATCATCACTTTTCCAGCACTAAGGTTTGGAGCCGTAATAGCAGCTGAAAGCCCTTCCATCCCTTGTTTAAGCCTAGTCAACACGTTTTCCTGGTCAGTTTATATCTCTTCTCCCTTTGGAAATGTTGGAGAACTGCTGCAAAACTTGCGAGTTGAAAACAAGGGACTAAGCATTGACTTTCATTGACTTCATCTTCAACCACAGTGAGCTCTCAGGTGTGGCTTTGCCTTTCCTGTACAAGTTCTAACCATATCCTCATGTCAGGCAGCTGCTGCAGCAGGACTGAAGGGGTGTTTTCTCCCTTCTGCTGAGATACGAGCTTGCTTGCAGCCATGTAGCTGAAGAGCATATTTGCACAGCAGAATAGCTGGTAGCTATTGTGGTAGAAATGGGCTCTGTAGTCTGCTCAGCCTTACAGGTAAGTACCTGTCTGCTTAACAAGCTCTTGTTTTGGGGCAATTTTTAGGATCATCTTGTATTACAATAGTCCAGGCTTAAAAGCTTTGATGTCTCTGTGATAGAAACTTCTGCTCAAGACAGGTTTTTTCCTCCGTTATGCCTCTAAAAATTGTGTGAAGAAGTCCTAAAAGGTTTGCTCATTTTTTTTGACCTGTAAAGTAGTTTTCTGATAGCTTTGTTCATGCCTATTGAGAGGACTGATTAAGTGGATTGTGAGATTTCTCTACCATTTGCTGAAAAGACAAGGTCATATACTTTTTAAGAAAGCTCCTCTCTCAGCTGCTGGAAGTTCAGTGTGTGTAAGCAAAGAACTGAGCACATTTGAGTTCACCTGTGTAGTTGCTTTGCTAGCAGTAGTGGTACTCCACAGGCTCTCCTGGTGCAAAGCACAGGTGGTTGGCGTTCCCCAAGTGCTCACATCAAGTATGACAACAAGAAGCATGCCTGAATGTCTGAGCTGGAAGAAGAAAAAGAAAGAACCTGAATTTCTGAGCTAAAGTTTAAAGAAAATACATAAACAGCTTTCCTATAAAAGATGAGAGAAACGGTCAGGCAGGTAAAGTGGACTTTTTGCTGTGATTCTCTTTAAGGCCTTAAAGGAATTGAATAAAAGGCACAATCTCATATCTTTCTTTTCTAAAGATACTGAATATAATAAGTGGTTTTATCTGATTAGAGAAGCAAAACCCTGACAGAAGGGGAAAAGATGTATCATTTTCTGAGGGAATGCTTCCTGCTGGTTTTTGTAGCCCCTGGGCCAGACTGTAAGCTTTGGACATGATAAACTCTGTGACCTCCTCATGAGAATGAAAGGTGGTTTAAATTTTTTTTCCCCTTTTTTTTTTTCCTTACTGCTCCAAGTGATATGCAGCTTGGCTGGAGACATTAAAGAACATTAAATTACTTGGTTTCCAGAGCTGACTTTCCTTCTTAGAAGGACTGCTTCTCTTTTTTTTTCAGCCTGATAATTTGATGCTGCTGTCTGGAAAAAGGTCAGGCTTGCTCACATTGTACAGCATTCCTGGGTGTTTTCTGAGATGGAAAAGGCTAGATGCTGTCACCATCCATGCCATACAGATCCTGTTTTGCACTGAATATTGGAAAAACTTCTCATAGTTTCATGAATAGGATTGAGGTCCATTTGTAGAGAAAAAATTGCTCTGTAAAGCATTTGCAGAAGTGATTTCTATATCAGATAGAGATGAAATCCTAATTGCTCGTTGTGGACAAATCCTCTTCTTCTAGAATAAAGGTAGCCCCTGCTGAGTCAGCATTTGTAGCCTGCCTGGCCTGGCCTGGACACAATAGGCTGAGTTTCTCTCTCTAATATACTCATCAATTATACATGTGATACCAGCTAAGCTAAAGCAAGAGCTCCTCCTAAGTGGAGGGAGTGGTGTGCTATCTTGGGTCCTTTCCCTCTGACACTGAACAAGGAACTGCATCAGTAGAAGGAAAACCGTGGTACCCCCAAATTCAGTGTTACAATGCAGCATTGTAGTACCAGAGCTTTCCTGGCTCTTCCCTAGCTATCCTTTACCCTTCTTTATAATTCATATCTGCAAGGTGGACTTTTTATCATATATTCAGCATGATCCATCCATGGCCATGCTGGCTATGGCAAGGGACTTCTTGGAGAATGGTTGGTTTTTTCCACTAACTCTTGTGTCACCCCAGCAAAGCCCTGACACCTTGCTCTCTCACCCAGCTTGTCTACACAATGCAGTATTGCCCATTGCTCTGTGAAGCAACTGCATGTAGAGCACTATCTCCTGCAAAGACCCGTGTCCATAGCCATATTACTGGACCTGCTTACAGGGATATGTTGTTAGTGGCACAGCTAGCAGTGGTTTAGAAAGGTGGAGAGAGCAAGGCTATTTCTCTAGAGAGCTTGAGGAAGAGGCAGAGACATGAATGACTGCTCCACGTACGTTCTCACCCGGACCTTGGTCAGGATCTTGCACCCAGGTCTGGGAGGGAAACATGTTCTGAGCCAGATGTGGATGAGCACAGGCTGTGATACCAAGCCATGGTATCAACCATACCGTTCTAGATGAAAATGAAACCATCAATGAAAACCTCTGTGGCCTTACATCTTCTAAGTCACTCTTGGCCAGTCACTGTGTGGGAGACCTGGCATGCACAGCTGTGTGTGGGCCAGGGATGCAATACAGCTCTCCCACCACAGTTACTGTCCTTGGAATGACACCCACTGACCAGCACAAGTTGCTCCCCAGCTCCCAGGTGCCTTACCACCCACCTCCACAGCAGCTCAGATGCACCTCAAATGACTGTCAGGTGTTTGTCCTAGCAAGCTATAAGATGGCTGAAGGTAGCAGATGCTGTTGATAGGGCCAGTGAGCTGGTCAGTGCTGTCAGGATTGCTGTGCCTTGCTGTGCCCTTTCCAGCCTGGGTCAGCCCTGTGGGATGACCTATCAGTCCCATGGCTCTGGGGATGTCACGTGGTCCGAACAGGGTTTTATCCAACCTCACACAAATTTTCAGCATACATGAGAGAGGAGTTCAGGAGACATGACCCTAAAAGAGAAGAGTTGGGTAACTGTGTGTCTCTTTTCCTGTCCTTCCAACCTGCCTCCAGAAGCCAGATCACTTCTTACTGCCATGTCACTCTTTGGTCTCGGGTATACTGAGTCTTTCCACCACTGCCTTCAGACAGTGTCCCCCCACAGTCCTACCCTTTCCACCTCAGCAACCTGTGTCTGCTCATTCTGTAACACCTTGCACCTGTCCAACCCTGCCAGCCAAGCCAACAGGGATGCCTGCCCCATGCATCAAGAAAACCTTCCCATTTAAAGCAGCACACCAAAACCTCCTGTCTTTTTCCTGGAGTCTCTGGCAAGTAGCTGCAATGAAAGGGGCTGTTGCCATTTTTCCTTCCCCTAATACTCAAGGAAAAGTGCTTCCCCCTGTGTGACCTCCTGCACTCAGGGGCATGCACAATTCCTGCCATGCACACGTGCACACACACATACAAACACACATGACATGCCCCTGCATAGCCACCCTTGGCTTACTGTCATCCCTCTCTGTATGAGCTTCAAGGCCTATTGCAGGGGTCTGTCCTTGAATCCACCCACACCACTTCATCTGCTCGGGGCTGTCCTGGTGGCTAGGTCACCTTTCATCTCACCAGTGTGCCCTGACTCCTACCATCTCACTTTCCCCAGGACTGCTGGAACAGGGTTTCCAGTAACACTGGATGAATACTGGTATTTCTTGCATGACTCAGTCACATCAGGAAAATGCCTGACCTTCTGCAATGAGATTGAGATGTAGGCTTCATCTCGTCAGTACAAGTAAATGAAAAGTACATTGGGAGTTGTTCTACCAAATTAAACAGCTTAATTTAAAGCTCTGCTATTTTAAAAGTATGTATTTTAGGTTCTCTGCTTCTTTTCTAGTTTTGGAGTCCTTTCAGTGCAATTGGGAAGCCTCAAAACTACTATTACAAAAATGAAAGTTGGCCTTCAAATGATAACACTATATTCAGGCAATGGGCTTAGAACAGAAAAGAAAACTAACATAATGCAAAACTCATAACATGATCCTGAGCTGGATCAAATATTTCAAGATAATTAGAAGATCAGACACGTCCAGCCCAAATGGATATTTGATTTACTGGATATCTTCACAAATATATACTCATGGATCATTTAATCCTTGCTTCTGAAGCAAGGTAGAGACAGTAGCAAATGCAGGCAGGGATACTGTGTGCTGGGGCTGGGGCTGGGAATCCCTTCTCTTTATTGACTTTCAATAGAGAAGCCACCAGGGAGCACAATGGGAGTCAGGAACTCTTGTTCCCATCATCTTTCACTGCCACCTCTCGTTAGTGACACTACCACTATCTGGTAACCAGATAACCATGTAGCTGAGCTTTCTGCAGCACTCCTGTGCTAAAGCAATTCAAGTGGGTCTTGGTGCTGTTGCCTGGGCATAGGGACAAGGAATGGTGGTCGCTCAGGAGTTGCATTCCATGGAGCATGTGCCCAGACTTATTCCTTGTGGCAGGACCATGCAGGAAACAGTGCTCTATGTCATTCATATCTGCTTGGTTTTAATCTCAGCTCTGCTCTACTGCCTCTTCTTCAAGGTCACAAAAAGCAGGGAGATGCTCTGGGGTAGGTAAGGCATTTCTGCACCAGGAGGATGTGGGAGGCATGGGCAGGAGCTGTGCATGTGGCATGGGAGAGGGCTCAGTGTCAAGCACAGAGGCTAAATGAAGTATGAAGAAGGCTTTTCCACCCCCAAGACAGTCAAATGAGAAATTAAACTCCATGTAAACTGAGGAAGAGTAAAGTGATGCCTGGATGGGGCAGGACTGGAAAGTCACTGATTGTGCCCCAGTCCTGAACAAGCCCTCCATTCTCCTCTGGGGAAATGCAGGGAGTGGGTGGAGAATGGATAGGCTGTTTTGATGATGGGTCTGTGTGGCACCAGTCCTCTGTCCCTGGCAGCTGTGCCTTAGGGGGAAGTAGACAGGAGCCCTGGCCCAAGCAGGCAGTGGGAAAGAAGGGGGAAGCAGTGGGAGGGGAGAGACTCCAGTGAGGGCCATGGGAAGGAGGCAAGTCCCAGTGAAGCACTATTTTCAGTCCATAGTGTCAGGCAGGATTTGTTCAGGGACAATATATTTCCCCATTGTGACAGCTCTGGCAGACGGTGCAAGTGTGGCTGGTCCAAAGCCCTGCTCAGGGGCTCACTTCCTAATTAGGAAGAGAATTTAGGAAGAGTTCCTGAATTTTTGTTGTTGTTTTTTATTAACACCCTGGTGGTCACCTTGCTAGGCCAAAGCAATTCTGCAGCCTGGAGACCTGTGATAAAACCTGCCAGAGGAAGGCTGATGGAGAAAGTATTCATGGTGTGAATGGTCACACAAAGGCTCAGTCTGCACAGAAAGGGATGCACAGGCTTGGAGCTGACAAAGGAGGCAAACAAGCAATGATTTTTGAGGATGTATTTAAAGCAGAATAATGAAACTTATAGAGGAAGGTTACATAGCCGGAGTGTAGGAACGGGAGAGGATCAAGCAAATTAGGAGGCAAATGTAAGTAAAATACAATTCTTTTAAGGAAGGGCCTTTATACACAACCAATAATTAACTTGTGGAACTTACTGCCCCAGATGCTATTATTGAGGTCAGCAAAGAAATAAGATTTAAAAAGGCCCATGAATAATAAAAAACACCAAGCATTGCACTCAGTAGAATAACAAATTACAAGGGATATAAATCACCATGCTTTAGATCTTAAATAACAATAAATTGCCCAGTGATTAGAAGGCAACTTTTGCTAGGGGCAGGTTCCTTAGTAATTGCTCATTTTAGCACTTCTTGCCCATTTTTTTTCCTCTGAGCATATGGTGCTGGCCACTGCCTCAACAAGAGAAATGAGTTTAGATGGCAAGCAGGCATTTTGTGTGCATGGTGTATTGTAGTGAAGAATTTCAGCTTCTTCTCTTAGATAAGAATTATTTAAGAGGGAGTTTCCCTTACAGAAGCAGTACAATAGCAGCAGAAAACCCTCAGTATGCTCTTGTAATGTGCGATGTTGGCCAAAAAAAAGCTTAAAAGATATAAATTTTGAACTATTTCCGTATTTTTTAGCCTTCCCATATTAGTTCCTATTTTTTGTCATAATTTTTTTTGCGTGTATGTTGGGGGATTTTTTTAAGTTCATAAAAAAATTTCAAGATATACACTTAGCCTATTATATTTTTGTGGCATCTACTTTTGGCTGCTCTGGCAGACAAACTGATTTATAGATTGGATAAATGCACGTTGCTTCAGTTGACACACCAGAAAGCCTAGGTTCGAGCTATTTAGTTTCCAGCTCCTTCCTAATAGAGATTAATACAGTTCTCTGAGTTAACATTTAATTTCTGGGCTGCCAAAAAGAAAGTAATTTGAAGCAGCTAAGAGACAGTCGTGGAGCTGAGCTGGGTACAAATTGAATCAAGGCTTTCAGAGCTCCTCTCACTGAGGCGTTGCTCCCTGGCTTGCTTCCTAGCAGCATGCAGGGCAATGTTACTGGCACAGGCACTCCACAAAGACATTTTGTGCTGCTTCCCCATCCTGGGGTTTTCCATATGTTTTCTTCATACTCAGAAATTAATGAGGGCTCAGCCAGCACCACCTTGCTGCCCTTGGGATGAGGAACCTGTACTCAGGTCAGAGGTTTTGTAGCTTAGGTCCATCTGTATAGACCAGTGGCTATTCTGGTACCACTCAGCTCCACTGAGCATATCTATGAGCTTTGTGGCCTTTCAACAAGCTTAGTCCTTTATATTAATAGGAGTTTTTTTCTGTAACAATTCATTTATGAATAAAAGGCAATTGCATTACTTTTCTCTCTCCCTCTTCTGCAGCACCTCCTGAAATATAACACCTCACCCTTCTGAGTATCTCTAATCCTTTCCTCAAGCTCAGTTTGCCACCAGGGTAGGGCACAGCTGGCTGATACAAGGTTTGGTCATCTCCCCTTTACTGGGCAGCCACGTTGTTGGTACAGTGAAAACTACACTCCTGTATGACACCAAAGCTGCTCCTAACCCGTGTATGCCCCTTCTCTCCATGGGAAAGCGTGATCAGTCCTGCCCCAGAGAGAGAGACTAATAATACAGCCTCCACTGTTTTGGACCAGCTGCTTTCCTAAAATTAAATGCATTGGAGTGCCTGGCGTTTCTTCTGAGGAAGTGTTTATAAATGTTAGGCAAGGGCTTTACACCACCAGTTATCATTTTGCAGGATGTGCTAATAAGGCAATGCTCGACAGAGCACATATATCGCCTGAACTGCACTAGCAAAGCTGGTGGCAACATTCATCTCCTCAGAGGGAAACAAGGGAACAAGCTGCTGGGTTTAGATTCAGATAGCAAAGAAACTAGAATAGATGTACTTGTATTAAAGGCAGTCCTCATCTTAACTCGGTACTGAGGACATGATTTTCAGGACACATTTACAGTTTGGAGAAGCGGGATAGTTATGTTTCTTTAATGACATTTTGCAATTTAGGCCAATGTGGTACTGTACTCCCTTAGCACAGCCCTGGCTAAGGTCAGCAGCTGGCTGCTGAGGTCTTGGTGGGAAGGGGACACCAGTGGCCTCCTGGTGCCACCTTATGAATGGACAGTGTGTGGCCACACGGTGCTCGCCTGTGAATACAAATGTTTAGCAAGAGGCTTTGGTTTGTTTTACGTAATGTTTCTGTCTCACCACAGGGCACTTATCAGCATTTGCCTGATTATTTGGTGTCAAATGGTTCTGCTAACTTTATTCAGCTGGGTTCTTCTCAGGAAAGGACGGCTGTTCCCATCCACTGAGTCCTTGATGGAGCAGCTAGGTCAGCATGATCCAGCCTTTTTTCTGGGTCTCTAGATAGAGAGAAAGCAGATGAAAAATCATAGAGTCTTGAGACCAAAGGGACAAGATGATTATTGAGGTTAATGATGTCTTGGATTGAATTGACACAATTTTGGTGGATCACAGGAGGAATTTATGGTACTCAGAACTGCCACTCTGCACCCACACAGACAAATGGGCATTCCTCCCACGACCGTATTGTCTGGCCTGTGTCGTGTAGCATGTAACTCCACTGCTGGTTTTCTGTGCAAGGAATCCCACACAGGACTAAAAGGGCTTGTGGTTTTCATTTCCCTAGCCCACTCCTCCTCCTCCGAGATGCTCAGCTTTTGATGGTGCTGACAATGCATGTGGCACCATGGTGTGCACACATGCCTACGTGTGTGAATGAGCATGGACACATGGGAGAAGAAGTACATAGAAAGGGTCTGTCCTAAATGCTTCCTGGAGACTCTTTCCTCCTCTGCCACTGCATTTCACTGCAGCTCAAGAAAATCTGCCTTTCAACTGTTGGCTGAAAGTTATTAGGAATACTGCAGCATTGACAACGACTGTGAAAAGGAACCCTTCCCCATATGGCACTGCAAAACAACTTAGAGAACATATAGAGACAAAAGACCATACACAAATCAAGTAAAGGGAATAATTCAAAATGATACAATTAAATAACTTTTTTCCCTGACTGTTTTAACAAGAGGTTTTCTTCATGACAGAGTTCTGCTGGAAAAAATACTTGCTTCAGCTATTGATTGCAAACAATTACCCCCAAATGCTCATTTGTTTGCTTGCAGACAGAGCCTCATTCTTCTCCCTAGAGAACAGGTAAACTGGCAAACCACTCACCATGACTATTTGCTCATCCTCATTTAAGGCCTGTAATTGATACACTAAATGACGTGATATGTTTCTATTCCCTTGGTGCTGTGATTAGATGAGTGGATCTCTTTTAAACAGAAGAATAATGAAATAATGAGTAGTGAATAATAAATCTTTGTTTGCATGCTAATACTCTGCGGAATATCAGGTGTGGTATAAAAAGTGGCTATCCCCCAAACAATTTGCTCAAACAAAACCCTTGTTCTGAATTCAAACACTGTTTCTGCCATATCCAGTCATCTGTAGCCAGAGGCTTTGCAGAGAAAGTGTGTTTCAAGGAATGATTTAAATGAAAATGGGCGGCTGCTTGGATCATAAAAGAGGAAAAGAGTTCCAAGAATGAGAAACAGTGTGGAAAAAGGGCCAAAATCATAAAATGTAAATTTGTGCTCTTAGGAACTGTTCACTACTTTTGAGACAAAAGGAACCGCTTATCCTCCACCCCCTGGGAAGCTTGTCCCCTGCTCTGGAAGAAGGGGAGGTTGTGAGTTTGACAGGAAGACGATGGATATTGTAAATGGGCAGCTCCAACCCCAGCATCTGCTGCCTGGTCATCACTGAATTCAGGCTGCACCCAAGGCCCTGTGCTGCTTGCAGGCCAAGGATAGGCTCCAATGCTAAGGCCAAGGGCCTTTGCTTCTTGAGCAGAAGGGCAAAAATTCTGCACCAGCATGACCTGCAAGAATTTCACTGCTGATATTATGATGGAGATGAAAGAGGAGCATGACTTTTAAAAAGCACTACAGGATATGTACATGTGCAAAAGCATCATGCATGTAGGTAGCAGATATGATGTGCCTATGGAAAGTAGGTACACGTGTGCGTGCACGTGTGCACAAAGCATCAGATTGACAATTGAAGTTGGTTTCTAAGAAACTGTTTCTAACACAGTTTGGGGATGTGATAAGTCTGACTGTTTGCTGAGGCTGAAGAGTTAAAATTGCTGCATGCTGTGCAAAGGGTGTTTATATTCTTATATTAATCTTAAATTAATTTTAATAGTTTTATTAGATTTACTTAGATATCTGCTTTGTTTGCTTCATTGGATTACCCATTATGAGGACTAGATTTCCTTCTAACGTGGCAATATGCATGTTGCTATAGCTACCCCAGTTCTGGCTATTTTTTTCCATAAAGCCAGAGTTCTGAACAGCCTTCCTCTTGTAGCATCTGAAATGGTTCACCCTTAGTTTTTGTATTCATATATATCTTGCATTTAAGATCTCAGAAGCTTCTGTTTCATTCTCCTCTTGAGAAACAGTAAGGACCTTTCTCAGAGGACAATTGAACTTCAATTAGGTACAGGAGGGGACAAAAGGTCTTTGAAGAACACTTATGAAATTAAGAATTTACAAAAGGCACAGTGAGGAAAGCCTGGAGAAGGAGAGGTAAAAGCTCTCCTCAACAAGAAATAACGAGCAGGAAACTAAAGAGGAAAGGCCAAAAACTAAAATGCAGCAGAGATGTAAAAGCTTAGCAGTCAGACAACTATCTATAAGGTGCTATCCGCTAGAAAAATCCTAGAGATCAGAAAAACATGGTCAGCTTTCTTGTGTGTACTTGCCTGCTGATGGAGGACATCACTGGAACTTGCTTCCTACCAGGGTCAGAGAAGAAATCTGACCTGAGATTCAATTTCTCCATGCAAAATTCTCACCAGAAAGAATCCTCCTGAGATGTTCTCCACATACCAAGGGTCAAATACCAACTATGTAGAGTGGTCCAGGTGCACACTGCAGTCCACATTCATCGAGAACTCTCTGACACTTGTACTCAGGTGAGACTCAATGAAAGAATGGAAGGGCATGTAGGCAGGTGGGTGAAGGAAGATGTGAGGAAGATATTTTGTTGTGCAGACAGGACAGATGAAATTTTACTGCCTTGACAACTACCATATATCCCATCTAACACAAATTACATCTAAGCAATCCTTCTTACATGGCTCCTGGTGTTGCTTCACCTAGAAGCAAACCCAATTTATAGCCCAGAGTTTCTTATGCAATATTCATACCAACAGGCTGACTGAGAAATATTGTAGAGTTGGTGGCACAAATGCAGAGCATGGGGTCAGGGGGTGCACCAGACTTTCCCTATTTGTGCTTGACAAGCTGTGTAGACATAGCCTAGAATTATCACCATCCTCTACTCCATCGACATCTCTGGTATTTCCTCCAGGCCCTGCAACTGGCAGCACTGGATTCTTATTTTACCTGGCATCTGTTGTTTCCTTCAGACCAAATGGTAGCCAGTGTGTCTCATACACTTTAATATCATATTAGCAAAGCCCCAAAATATGTTCGAACACTGGGAATGTGATTTCCTAAGGTTACACATTGTCAACTATTTTAAAGTGCAATTCAAGGTTTTTGAGTGAGGTAAACAAAACAGGGGAGAGAAGTTTCTATCAAGTAGAAGTTTTTAGCTTTCAGTCTGCCTGAAAATCCTTCAAGTTGGTTCAACAAATAGGAAACAAATGGCTGGTTCTGCAGGGTATCCCCACACCCTTGCAGTGACTGACTGCTTCACCTCAACCAGCCCCAACTGTTTGGAATTAAGAACTGACATTTAACCTTCATTTCACATTTCATGGAATGCCAAGTCCAAAGACTTTTATTATTCAATAGTTTGTCTAAGCAGAAGGGTGTGACACTGCACAAACTGAGATTTCAGACTTGAGGAGTATAAAGCCACACCCTTATCTCATATTGAATTACTTTACAGTTTCTAACAGCACAGGGTAGACTGCACAGGACGTACAGTAAAACCTTGCCATTCATCAGCAAATACTGTAAATGTGACCTTATGTTCCTCGAATGAGCTGTTCACATTTCCCTGACCCCAGCTGTTGCCTATCTCACCTCTCCTGAGACCTCTCCCAGCTCCCTAAGAACACCCTTTCCAAGACGTAGTCAGGTCCCTTCACCTCTTTCTTGGTGTTATGAACTAATGATCTCCTTACTTCCATCTCCAGGCTCTACCTTCACTCCAGTTGAGCACAGTGCCTGCCCTTGACATGCCTGTGGGACCACGATCTGAAATTCAATTCATGTTTAGGAAGGCATAATTCAAGCAGATCCTTTCTCTGGAGAATCTGGTTGCACTTTGGGCTCAGGCCCTCTGCATGCCAGTTTTTGCAAGTGCCAATTTCCTCTCTTCCCTCTTCCAGGAATCAGGCCCTCAACAGATTGCTATCTTTCAACTGCTCCCCTCTAAGCTTTGCCAAACAACCCTGCTGCTGGGCTGAAGAGCACAGGCTGAGCAGTCACCTTGAAACTGTAAATCTGTTTGAGGGGATGCTGCTTAATTAGGGCACTGTTTTGATCTTTCCTGCATCTTTTTTTAGCCACCACTCATGATCTAATGTTAATCATTCAGATAAGGATAGTCTGCCACACAGATACACGGAGGTTATATGATATGCAGCTAAGTAATACATATTAAAGTTCAACCTTTGTGCTAAGAAGCTAATGATCAAGTCATCCATGTCAAGGACACCTTGACTTGGTAACCTTAATAGAGACAGCTTCCCTTTTACCATGGGTGTGATGCAGAGGGCTGTGCTCATATGCTGGTAACTAATAATATTAAAGCAGTGCTTTGCCCAGAGATCACTATTTTTCCTTCATCTCTCACAGGCACAATCTTGGTCATTACTCACCACTCTATTTATTAGTCAAATGCCTTCTGGACATCCAGATTCAAAGTATGCAGAATGTGCATCAAAAAATCAGTGCCCTGATAAAGACTGAGCTCTGTAATCTCTACTACACAGTGACATCTTCATTAACATGTTTGAAAATCAAAGGTAAGAAAGAAGTGGTGCTTTTCCCAGCCAGTGATGACCTTTTGTTGTGAGAGATGTTGCCTTCCTTTCTTTACCCATGATAATTTCATGTGTGCTGCTCTCCCACTCCCCTGCCCCACTGGCATAATTTTTTTTAAACCAGTTTATCTCAATCTTTCTCTCTTTTATTTATTTTTTTCTTAATCAGACTTCTAGTGCAGAGCAACTCACCTCTTTTTTTATGTTCAGGAGAGAATCCTTGAATAAGAAAGGATTAAAAGGCTTGACCTTCCATTTCTCTAGCTCCATGGATTTCAATCTGTTTATACTCATGGTGTCTCCAGCACAACATATCTGCCACAGATTCATATACTTTGCTCATCTCTGTCTTTGCTTTGTAATCTGTATTTTGAGAACTAGCACTTTGCCACTATCAAGAAACTATGCCTAAATAGGGAAATACGACCTATTTTGGACTTCAACAGTATGAGACATTCATCACTAAACTGTTTAGGAGTGAATTTGTTTACCTTAAGTTTTAGAAACCAAGAAAGATATTCTTCATATTTTCTTGAGGTAGCCCATTGTGCAATTCAATTAACTGCTTCAAAATAGCAGGATAATAACATTAAATTACATAGGGATGCCCTGAACTCCCAGCACACTTGTTTAATAGAGACACAATAGAGAAAGAAATACAAAAACATCTGTTCTGTAGAACCGTGGCATTTTAACCCAAATATCTATCCGTACTACCAGGCTGCTAAAGAAAATTAAAATCTATAACAAATATTACTGAATTATCCAATGTTTTATCTCCTTATTTTCAAATTTGGCTTGGGCATCTTTTTCAACTGCAATTTTCAACTACTGGCTGCACAGCATGGTATTTGAGTTACCCAAAGACATATTATATAATTTATTTATATAATTGGTTCCAGCAATATGCTGAGTGTTGTTTGAAGCACAGTGATAAAAACAGCTCTCAACGCAAATTATTTACAGTCTAGAGAGAGAGATATGGTCCAATTCCCTCACAGTTTAAATGCTCAGGACACAAACAGCTTTTTAAAATGTTAAAGATTGCACTGGTTTTCAGAAATTTCCCACAACAGTAGCAAGCCGACTGAGCACCTTTTGGCCAAAGTCTCTGTTGTGGTCTGCAGTGTTACATGGGGTTACCTTCCACTCTGTCTGACACCCTCAGGCACCCTCAGCCTCTTGCTGATGGGCTATAGAACCGGACAAAAGTGATTTGGGTTGTCATCCACCTTGTCTCTGGTTCTTGCATGCCGGAGTGCAGGAGTTTGCCTGGGCAGGGCAAGGGAATTTCTCTGCTCCTTACACCAATGGGGAAAAACCTGTGTAAACCGTAAAGGGAAGGGATGGTCCCTACCTCAGAAAAGGAGCCTTCTGATAAGCACAGTGAATCTCATTAAATGCAGTAACATGGCAGTTGTTAATTAAACCATTATGCAAAAAGGAATTGGTTTAGCAATTTACTTGCATCAGGCATTTCTAAAATACATGCTGTCCCACCCAGATTTTTCATGAGCTGTGATCTCAGGACATGTCTCTATTCCCAGCTGTGCAAAGGAGATAGCATTTGTCATGCAGCGAATCAGACAGATGAGCCGGAGCTGATTCCTGCAAGGCAGCTTAAACAGGTTACAGTACCTCACGCTGCACCATGAGCAAGCCTAACCACAAGCAGAGCTTTGCACAAAGCAAAGCTTCAGGATCACTGCTGGTTTATTCTTACATGAATCAAGTATCAGCCAGCACTCACCAACTATCTCTCTCTCCTAACCATGTTTAATTTATTGAACAGTTTCATTTATCACAACCACAAGGGTGCTTTAAATCTTGAAGTGTATTATGTCACTAGGAAATGCATGCTCAGAGAGGGTGAACTCTCCTGCCGTTACTGTCATTACTACAGTCATTAAATAGCATGGTCAGAGTTTTAATTGTTCCCCTAATCATTGCATCATATCTTGTTTGGGTTAGGCAAAATGTTTTATAGGCTGATCGCCATTTCAAGAAGTGACAGAGATTAATCACCTGCTCTTTCACTGCGGTCTGAAGATGCTGACCCTAAGGAAAGCAAACCCCAAATCACCTCTCCATTAACACGTGAGGCTGCTGAGCTGTACAGCTCTGATTCCTCATGTGCTGGGCAGAAGAGGTGGGCTTGATACCAGTGACATTACCAGGACAGTCCTCCATCTGGAAAAGATATACACAAAACACAAACACATAATCTCAGCATATGCCCCTTGACATCTGCCCACCAAGGACTGGGGGTGCAACAGAAGGAGAAGCCAAAGCAAAAGCTAATTTTCTTGAGGGCACTGCCCAAAAGCTGAAGATGAGACTATATTGTTTTCAGAGGGTAGCTTTCCAGAGGGAGTCGGCATGGGTTTCATCTGGCCAACTGCCTCAAAATGAGTCGCTCTAAATCAGTCCCCTGGAATCTAGGCAATGTAAACCTTTCCTGTCCCCAGCACATGCCAGCATTCACAGCTGCTGGGATGTGGGCATACTCCTGCATCCCAAAAATAAATTGTGATCATAGCCGATCTACCCAGCCCTGCGCCCAAGGCTGCAACTGTCCTAGAGGCCAGCTGTGGAAAAGGCAAGGCACTGGGATGATTAGGAAGTGCTGGCTATAGAAGGGAAGAGAACACGGCGAAACGCTTTACATAACTTGTGAGCTGAGAAGCCAGGGAGACAATAGATACAAGTTAAGACAGGGCAAGGGCTGAGGTGGACAGAATGAAATGGTTTTGGAGGGCAAAAAGCACTGATGCATTGAGCTATCTCCAAACCATAGACCATGTCTTCTCTGGGTGGCTTTGATGGGATTATGCTGAATTACACCACCCAGAGGCTCTGACACATGAGGTCAGGTGAACTGAGAATTTTTGTGCAATAATCTCTTAGTCCTTATGCTGTCTGAGGGAAGAATGGGAGAGTGGGGCCCTGTGAAGCCAGGCAAAGTGCCACATAATGTAAAATGCCCACCAGAGTGTTCCACCACCTCTAATATGGTGGACAGCCTAGTGAGTTGCTGAGTCACTGGATCTTAAGAAAAAGTAACTGAATAGGTGAATAGTCATTTCAAATTGACACCACTCAAACTATGAACTGCTTTGTATCTTGAGGATCATTTCAATTGCAGGAAAAGAAATCATGCCCACAGTTCATTATTCAGTCCTTTCTGTCCTTGGTTCCTGAGAGGTGAGATGATTGCCAGACTCCCATTTCAGGCTGGTAAGGGCTGAGGCTGGTCAGCACCTTGCAGACTTAGATCCTGGACCCATTTATGAAGAACATTTGCATGTAGTGATGGTCTTAACCATTAGCTGAAAGAACTCTGCAGTTTGCTATGGTCCCAGACGCATCAGCAAAAAATGGGAGAAAAAGGAGATTATTTGCTGCTACTGACTGTGTTTAAGTACTTGGTTGTCCAAGAGAAAAGAAATCTGCATAAAATGCAGCTTATAAAAAAAATTACATCCTACAAGAATAGCCTAGACACCTTTTGTGAAAGACAAATGGTTTAATTATATACTGATGCTGCTCAGAGTACATTCTCCTATCATTACTAGTGTGATTCTTGGAGCTGAGGTTTGGGGTTATTCTTTTTAATTTTTATTTTGGGTGGAAGATAGCTCTGTTTGGAGGGGAAACAGGAAAGAAATGAGGTCAGGAAATTTCAGAGAAGATATCACACAGAAACTTCCCTCTTCCTATCAGTCATGAAATAATTAAATAATAGCTCTCCTACACTCAGCATTCACTTTTCAGAGCTCAGGATGAGAGTTACACAGACAAGACCACAGGAAACTTCATCCGCTATAAAGTAAAGAAAATGACAGGGCAGGTTGAAAAATGCTGACACAGGCAGTAACTTGCTACTCCAAAAAAAGACATGGTCAAAATGTGTTAGATAGAGATCATCAAAGGGGGGGATTAGTCAGATTTCCTGAGAAAATAAACCAAATCTCAATTTCCAAATGGCATTAGAACAATTAAGCATACTGAGGATCCTGAGAGAATTTAATTTCACCACATATGCTTGAACCTGTAATCAGTTTAAAACTTACTTTTAACTGCAAAAGTAAACTTTCAAATATTTTTAAGTGGGAAGCACCATATCCTAGTATTCTATGCACCAAAGGGCTGTGTCACTTGAGATGTGATGTACAGAGTTACTTATACATTTGGAAGTCAAATTTAGATCAGGAAAAATGAAGCCATTCAAATTAACAGCAGCGGGTGCTGAGACCTGGCTTCCTCCTCCGCTGATGCAACCACCCACAAGGATTCCTCAAAATAATAAGATAATTACACTGAGAAGGAAAATTCTGGCAGAGCTGTTGCCATATTCCTATTCTCTAATAAAAGGACCATTTGGTGCTTTGCTCAGCCATGTTGCCTGTCATAGTGTGACTAGATTGGTCCTCATTAGACCTGGCTTGTCTCTTTCTTCAGGCTCCATTTTAGATAGGACCAAGTGAGCTTGCTGAGGTTTGGCCACTCATTTGGTTTTTTGTTGGAATGTTGAGTGTCTTGGACTTCTCACAATCAGCAATGTAACAGGCAGATAAGGAATTAATTTGGTGAAAGAAATGCTGGTGACAAAAATAGTCTGGCCTCTTGCACCCCTGGATTTGCTTGGCGGATGCACAGCTCCTCCAGGCTCCTACTGAACTCACAAACAGTGCTTGTAATGAGGCTCTTCCATGAGGGACTCATTCACTGAAACACCTTAGCACCCAAGGAAAACAAATCAGGCTGGTCAGCTCTATCTGGCACAGAGAGAGAGAAACAAGAGGGTACCAGTGCATGTGCATGACATACTGTCTGGGCTGAAATGCACACATCAGGAGGGTGTACTGTGAGTCTTATGTTCACATGTGACATCGGATTATATCACCATAAACTATTATGACTTTGGTTTTTATAGTTCTGGCAGATACAGATATGAATACTCAGGACAGCACAGGTCACTGAGTTTCTCTGCATTTGTTATGTCACAGATGTTCTGCCCCAAAATGTCCAAAGATTCATTTTCTCTGAGACCATCTGCAACATCCTAGAACAAACTCAAAAGCCTTTTAGTTGAAACCCAAAATAAAAGCTCATATTCTGCAAGAGGCAGAACAAAGAAGACCCTGATCATGGGGTTGAATTTCTAGCACAGATGCTCATCTTGGCTTCATTTCAGGAGGTTTTGAGTGTACCATGCAATTAGGCAAACTCACACGACACATCCCAGCACTGGAGCTCTACTGACTTGTGTTAGATGCCGGTGATGCTCTGACCCTGTAGTCCAGCAGCCTCCTTTGAACTGAACAAAACTGCATGACACTTTTCCCATTCTCCCTGCTCTAGTTTTAGGAAAGATAAATTTTGAAGCAGGCAAGAGTAAGTAGCACCATTTTGTTCTTGCTCTAGATTTGGTAGCCACTCTTTGCTTATTTGCTAAGCAGCTGAAGTTTAATGGGATAGTTTCTGAAACATGGAAGCTGGGAGCTGAACACAGCAAACTGGATTGGCAGGCAGCTTGGGAGATGTCCTTTCCTAAACTGGGGCAACACTGGAGACTAGGAGAATACAGTAGACATTCTATTTTCCTTAGCAATAATCTCCTTCCCACATAGGGGCAAAACTATTCAGCCCTTCAGCACTCATAGTTTATCCAGTCAGGAAACATATTATTGCCTCATAAAATAGGACACCTGTCTCATTTTCCATTAAATATTAACAGCAGCACCATAGAAATGAAATGCAGTAGTGTTACTATGGTTAAGTTCTGGGTAAATCTTACTACAGTGTACTGTGAATGTCAACAAGCAGAAAGAAAGTATGAAACCAAAAAAATTTATAAAAAACCTGCAGCCTGATGTGATTTAGACACCACTGCATCCTTCTGGCACAGGTCCTGAGTACATCTTCATCCTTCAGTCCTGTGTCATAGAAATGGTAACCTGTATTGCTTCTGAAGTGTCTTTGTTATCAGTAGATATGAAAGCATTTGCCTAGGACTGCAAAGGGTCTTTACAATGTACTTTTGTAGCCAAGGAAAGCTAGGTACAGACAGCACCTGGAGCCAGTTGCATCAGCTGCAAGACAAGCACTTCAGAAATAGGGCCAGCACCCTGACACCCACTCCCCAGCACCCTCTTATCCACTTAGCAGTGCTTGCTATATAAGGGAGAGCATGCCACATCTACCAGCGACTTATATCCCACACAATCTCCTTAGCTCTGCTGCCTGGCTCCTGACCTTTGTGGGCAGAGTACACCAAACCCAGGCTCTGAGAACCTTACTTTAAAAAGTCACGTACTTCACTCCTCCCTGCTTGAGCCCAGGCAGGAAGCAGCAGTACAGAAATACCACACTGAAAGCTGTTCCTGCAGATTTCCAAGTCTGACCTTCCCATTCCTGTTCCGTGTGGATAAGGCTCCCAAAGACTCTGGGTTCAGCTGGGAATCTCCAGGCTTTCTCAGGGGCTTTCCAGTCAGTCCTGGATTTAGCTGAGCTGGGAAATCTGCAAGAATAGCTTTTGTCCTACGGCTGCTGTATGCCTGTTTCCCAGCCTTGCTGAAACAAAAGCAGCATGGGGAACATTTGCGGTGTCACAGATGAATAAGATTTTCCTGGAACTAATAAAAAGTTCAAATTTGGTACCCATCACAACTTCTGTGCGTGTCTAGCTCATGGGCCCTCACTCAGGTGCAGCCACTTTATGCTCAATAGGCAGCCACTGCCCCTTCACCCAGATTTAGTCCTTTATACAGCAGTTTATTTAAAACACCCAAGCAAATAAATGGTTTATACTAATCTTGTGGACCCAAATCAGTAACTAAAGCTGTAGATACAAAAGGCAGAAAATCAATGAAGACTCAGTTTTGGTGTTTCTTCATGTTTCTCAAACTTCCTGTGAACAAAGCTCTCAGACTAGAGTAGGGGGAGATATCCTGAGCCAGGTTAAACCATCCTTAATGTGTTCTGTTCTCACCAGTGGTATCCAAATGGTGCAGTCTGGAATACAGTATAAATTCAGCTGGGAAACTGTGACTTCAATTGAAATTTTAAGTTCATAAGCCAGAAAATAAATTACAAATTACCCTCTTACCCATACGGTAAAAAAACCCAACTTTGAGAAATAACTCAGAGACATCTTTATTTAATATTATTGCTATTTTTCACGTGAATTAGTCTGTAATAAATTCAGACTTTCAGCATACTTTCCATCTACCATACAGGTCTTGAGGGGGGAAAGGAAAATTGTGGTGGGTCAGCTCTGGAAAGAAAAAAGCTGCCTGCAGTACATCCTAACAATCCTTAAAGAGAAGGAATATGAGAAAGAATATGTACCTGTCTAGTCTCTATTTTTTGCTGTGATAGAGTTTATACCTGGGCATAGTCCTAGACTAAACAGTATGTATGAACTGGAGG
>NW_008653155.1:171970-175169 GCF_000695815.1 Acanthisitta chloris
GAGAAGTTCTGTTGAGATTTGGAGGGGGAAGTTAACAAGACTTGGTGTTTGAAGCTGATCAGGGGTTTGTCTGACTCAGTTCCAGGGACCTGATAAACAGTGTTCAGGACTATCCCAGGAGCTGGCTGAATGATGATGAGAAGATTTACAAATATATATGTGAATAAATAACCTTACAGCTGCTGGTAGGGCAGCAGCTTTTGTTACTTGAGCTGTTTGTAGGGTCATAGTATTTGTTCCTTTAAAATGTCTATCTGATCTAAAAGTGCAAGAGGTGGTTGGTTTACTGGCTTTTTTTTCCCTCTAACTGCTCTTCAATGTTATCCTGTTAAACATTTTCAGTCATCTAGTCCAGGTGCTACAATTATGTAGTATAACACAGCATGATAAAACCAGTAAATAACCAGAGCAAGCAACTTGAAAAGTAACTACAGGCAGACATACCAGTTACCAAACCAGCCAGCAAATTTTTGCAACAAATGACATTTACAGGCAAAAATAGTAAAAATTTCATGATTGGTGTACAATGCAGAGAAAAGACAGGGTATCACAGAAACCTGCGCAATGCTGGTTTCAATGATCTTCAATGACACTTTTCTTCTAATATATGCTATTTATACACTATTTATTGAACTTGGTGTTAAAGTAGAAAAAGGACCTATCCAGTACATTCTGTACCTTATAGAATTTATATTCTGTCTTTAAAAACAGTATTAATGGATACTGTAGTGTTTGAGATCATAAAGTTCAATTCTGAATTCATGAGGAGCATGTATCAATATTATTTTATACTTGAATAGACAAATTTAAAAGGGTTTTCTTTCCTCACAAGACCAGTGTTACATTTAATGCCACAAAGATCTCACACACTTGTCAAAAATGAACTTTAATGTCTGAAAAAAATGTTGCTTAAAAAGTTACTTATACATAGGAAGACAAAAAGGGAGATTATGGAGCTGAGTCCTGTGCAACTGCTCTGAGACTGAAAAATGTAAACAAATAAAAAAATAGAAGCAATAATCCAGTTCAGTTGTGTCTAATGGCAGATAATGTTGGTGATAAGCACTGTTATATGTTCTGCCTTCTTATCTGGAAAGACCACAAATAATGACTAACTACTAATAAAAATAACAATTCCCTTTGCAGACTCGCTTTTTCCCTTCCAACTACATGTGGAGGCTGTGAACAAGAGTCCTGTGATGATCATGACTTCTGAGCAACTTATGTGTTGTCTTGGAATAAATTTTTAATTTATGACTGTGTTGATTACCCTGGCTGAAGGGGCAAGAGCTCGGAGCTCCCAAACCCCCACCTTCTCTGCTTTTTCATCTTCCGATGTTTTATTTTCCCAGCAGTCCAGCTGTACTCTCCTCATACTGTGTGTATTGTTGGGATTATCTTCAGCCATGTGAACTATAAACATGGCTCACTGCAGCTCCAGCTAACAGAGTGGCAGAAGGCCAAGAAGGAAAATCATCCCCTTGGTCTGAGAGGCATCTGGAAAATAGACCCAGGAAGGGTCTTTCTCTTGGTCTGCTGGAAGTCCTCTTACACCACAACCACAAAGCAAAGCCCCCAGAATAACAGAGCAGATATTTCTATTTGATAGGATACTACCAGGTAATCATCATGACAACAGGAATTTTGAGTTTGGTTGGGGGGTTTTCTTAAGTTATGAGTAAGAAAGATTCGTCCCATTTCCCACTGGAGGTAGGGATGTTCTTCAGCAACACATTTTCAGAGACCAAAAAGCAGAACTCGAGGCACTGACTTTCCAATCACTATGAATTTTGGTAACACAGTTCCTCTGTGTCTCAAGTTCATGACATGTAAACATGAAAAATAAATCCTCCCACTGTTTTGTAACAAGTTCTTGTAGCTGTAATGTCCAATGCTGAGCTTACTGCTACAGAGTAGTGCTTTACTTTACTGAAGTCTACCTGAAGAGTAAGGATAATAACCACAAAGGTTTGAAATCACTTAACACCCTTGTGGAAAACTAATTATCTTTAAAATTATTGTGTAGTAGAGGCCAAAGTGGAAATGAAGAACATAAAGAGCTCTGTGTATCTGTGTCTGTGATGCTACTGATATAACAAGGCATACCAGGGCTAGTCCCTAATTAAAAGAGAATAGTTGTCTGATTAATGGGCAGCACCAGATGGCATCAAAGGAGTTGCATTTTTTAGCTTTACTTAGCCATTCTTCAAAAAATGCTTATTTCAGGCTGGGGTGAAATTCTCTTCTCTGGGGTATCACCTATAAATGTATGTTCCCCCTGCAAATTCCTCAAGTGCCTGGGAAGCAGCATTCAGAATAGAGCAGCTTATCAACCTTAACAGAAGCTGTCATTAACACTTGAACCTTATTTTTGCTTCCTTACATCACATGCACTTAGTTTACAGCTTGATGAAGGAGAAAGAGCTTCATCCCCAGCCCTGGTTACTGATGTGCTGCACAGCTATGCTGATTCTGGAGTCAGCAGTGTTGGAACAAGTGTGGAAGCCCTATCTCCAGCAACCCCTGGCACATATCTAAACTTCAGATTAAAGGTCAAACTTTGCTTCTGTCTTTTTTTTTTACTCAGAGAGCCAATGTCCTCAGGCAAGCAAGATATTTTGTTTTATTTTATCAGTTAGTGGAAAGCAGCTGTACTGCTTAGCATAATTAACGAGGAGGTCAGACAGTAATGCTTTGTATACAGTAGTGTTATTTGCAGCACTAAGGCAAGTAATTGCCCATAAAAACAGTATCTTGTAAAAAGAGTGGGAAAAATCCACCTCCCTTGAAGAAAAAAATAGGAGTGCAGTACTTCCTTTTAGTCATCACTGAAAACATTCTCCCTTCAGGTCCTTCAAGGCCAGAAAATCATTTACCAAAATTATTCAGGAAGTAATCCACAGAAACACTCATTACTGCTTATTGAAAACTCACAACTGACTGTTTTAAATATACATGAAAAATATCCACGTAAAAGGAAGGCAATTGCACACAGTGATGTATTTACTACCCCTCCTGGTGTGTCCAAAGTTAGTTTTAAAGATATTACAAGTTGATATACCTGACAGCTTCATGTAAGTTCCTTTGTGGACAGCTTTTGTTCAGTTCTGCTTTGACTGCAAAATATACATTTCTACAGGCAGGTGGAAAAAAAAGCTATTAGTATTTGCTCATTCATGATAAAATATCTACTTTGCTC
>NW_008653155.1:175198-175668 GCF_000695815.1 Acanthisitta chloris
AGAGCAGGAGCTTTCAGAAATACTGAAGAGGCTAACTTGACACCATCTCATAGAATCATAGAATCATCAAGGTTGGAAGAGACCTTTAAGATCAAGTCCAACCATTAACTTGTAACTCCACCTAAACCATATCTTCCAGCACCAGACTTTCAGAAATACTGAAGAGGCTAACTTGACACCATCTCATAGAATCATAGAATCATCAAGGTTGGAAGAGACCTTTAAGATCAAGTCCAACCATTAACTTGTAACTCCACCTAAACCATATCTTCCAGCACCAGATCCACACATCTCTGGAACATATCTAGGGATGGTGACTCCATCACCTCCCTGGGTAACTTATTGCAATGCCTGACCAACCAAATAGTGAGAATTTTTTTTCTAGTATCTACTCTGAATCTCCCCTGTCTCAGTTTATAGCCATTCCCTCTAGTCCTCTCACTGCAGCCATGGCAAGGGACACCATCCCA
>NW_008653155.1:175920-188903 GCF_000695815.1 Acanthisitta chloris
CCTACAAATGAGTTGCACGTTTTTGCTCCAGTATGTTTTTGGGGAAGGGGTTGGAAGCAGAACAGGCCTGTGTGGGCCTTCAGGGCCTGTTACGTGATCTCAGAAACACAAATGTATCACTCTTAACCCCGACGTGTTCTCTCCCCACAGCTACTACGCAAAGCTGCGGCAGCAGGAGATCGAGCGCGAGAGGGAACTCTGCTGAAGCCAACCATGGAAAGAGCAGGAGGCACACTTTCAGAAATACTGAAGAGGCTAACTTGACACCATCTCATAGAATCATAGAATCATCAAGGTTGGAAGAGACCTTTAAGATCAAGTCCAACCATTAACTTGTAACTCCACCTAAACCATATCTTCCAGCACCAGATCCACACCACACATCTCTGTATCTAGGGATGGTGACTCCATCACCTCCCTGGGTAACTTATTGCAATGCCTGACCAACCTAATAGTGAGAATTTTTTTTCTAGTATCTACTCTGAATCTCCCCTGTCTCAGTTTATAGCCATTCCCTCTAGTCCTCTCACTGCAGCCATGGCAAGGGACACCATCCCCTGCCTCTCTACAATCCGTTTCAGATAGTTGTAGAGAGTGATGAGGTCACCCCTGAGCCACCTCTTCTCATTATTGCAATGCCTGACCAACCTAATAGTGAGAATTTTTTTTCTAGTATCTACTCTGAATCTCCCCTGTCTCAGTTTATAGCCATTCCCTCTAGTCCTCTCACTGCAGCCATGGCAAGGGACACCATCCCCTGCCTCTCTACAATCCGTTTCAGATAGTTGTAGAGAGTGATGAGGTCACCCCTGAGCCACCTCTTCTCAAGACTAAACAAACCCAATTCCCTCAGCCCTTCCTCATATGACATGTGTTCTAAACCTTTTATGAGCCTCATTGCCTTTCACTGGACACACTCCAGCACCTCAGTGTTTATTTTAAAATGAAGGAACCAAAGCTGAACACAGTACTCAAGGTGAGGCCTCAACCATGCCGAGTACAGGGGGAGGATCGTGTTGAGAAAATGGCAGGACAAGTGGCATCCCTCTCAAGCTAAGTTTTTACTATTTAGAATAGAATAGAAGGGAACAGACTATTTGGAATGGACCTACAGTGCCCATCCAGTCCAACTGCCTGATCAATTCAGGGCTGACCAAGTTAAAGCTCATTGTTAAGGGCACTGTCCAAATGACTCTTAAACACTGATGGGCTTTGGGCATCAACTGCCTCCCTAGAAAGCCTGTTCCACTGTTTGACCACTCTCTCGGTGAAGAAATGCTTCTTGATATCCAGGCTGAATGTCCCCTGGTGCAACTTTAAACCATTGCCCAGTTTGGGCTGAGTCTTTTTTGACAGAAATGCAGGGTGGCTTCTGAAGAACCCAATGGTGGTGAAGTTGAGGATTCATAAGCAACCATCTGATTCACTCCACTGAATAGATGATATTCAGGTCCAATGAAAGGCCTCTGGCTCACTGCCAGGAGATCTAATTTTTTACAGCAATGATAGATGATAACACAAAGTATTTCTCAGTTGTCCCTTTACTTAAGAAAGCTGTTTCTGTCTTTGCTGTAAACATGACATCTGGAGAGTGTGCTGCCAGACTTTCTCATGCTGGCTAGTAACCTGCTTGTGCACAAAGGTATTCAGCAGAAGTAGAGGATGCCAGTATCACAACACATATTATGTACATTGCAGCATGTATACAAAACCTCAGTATGGAGCCTTCTGTTGTGTCAACACTGTGGACCAATGCCAACCAGCACCTTACTCCATTTACAATATCACTAATTTTGGTAAGAATGTTCCCAGTGCAATATGGATCAGTGCAGCTGATCTGAAAAGATCTGATCCTGTTCAAAAATTTTAGGGCCCCATATGAGAAAGGATATCTACATACAAATTCCTGTGGAATATTGCATTTTATACATTTTGTTTGCGTTTATCAGATGGTACTACTTGCGTATGTACCAAGGTGTCTGAAAGTAAGGAATCTAGTCCTGTGTACTCTGTTGGGGAGGTCACACATGCCCACTGACTATAAAGGCAATTTAGACAATCATTTTGAATTAGACACCTAACATTTGGATAGCCCAAGATTGCTGAGATAAATCCCCCTCCATCCTGTCAGTAATATTTCATACACACACAGAGAAATAAAAACATTTACATAGGTATATATATGTTATATATGTATTAATGTATTTCTGTTATATATATTTCAGCATTTACTGAAATCTATATAGCAAGCTATTTTCCCTGCAGTATACTACTGCAAATACAGATACACCTGGGAAAACTTGTAACACACATTTACTGGTGCTCCACTTTTTTTTTCTGATTCTTCTTTTGATCTTCAGAAAGTTATCTGGGAACTAGAATGAAAAGAATAAATAAAATAAAGTAGAAAGATAACTACTGCTCACTGGCTTTGCTATATGCTATACAGGCAGGATATGCTATACAGGCAGGATGGTCACTGTCTCCTCCCCAGCATGGGGAAGATGGGTCTCCTTTGGCAGGATTTCACTTCATCTTTCACATCTGTGTTACCCAGACTTCTGCTTACCAAACCTGGGACATCAGCTCCAAGAGAAGCAGCATCTGAAAGGAAACATTCCTGCCATAATGTGCTCTGTGAATATTTTACACTAGAAACACTTCTACATCACGGTTGTTTTGGAATGCCAGTGACTGCCTTGGGGGCTGTAGAATCAAGCTGGAGCTTGGGTTGTGGGGTTTTTTTGTTGTTGAAGCCTGGAACATTAGGCAAAATCTTCAAGCACATTTTTCAGTGCACTGAAGAGACATGTTAATATTTCAACCTAAGACACACAAAGTTAATAATATCCTTATGGCTGGCTCTTGGACTCCCTCCTCATGGAGACAAATGCTACCCACACATTCCTTTGCCCGATCACAGACAGTCATAACTTGGCGATTAGCATGATTCCAAGGCCTACTGAGATAAATCAGAGAGAAGCACTACATTGCTTTATATAGACTAATAACTTGAAGCAAGTTAGGAATGCAAAGAAAGCTGTAGGAAGGGATATTTCTAATGAGAAGCTCTCTGTCAAAGATAACAGCAAGAAGCACGAGTGATGGATGGCACCAGCAGAAGATGGAACATAGAAGAACCAGGGAGGAATCTGAAGCCCAAACAGTTGAAGATACAAAGGCAATTTATAAATTCTCTGCTGATTCTGCCATCTCTGAGATGTGACCAACATGAAGACAATAACAGCATGTGGATGTCTCAGGGAGAAATAAAATGGTGCTAGGAAGAGAAGCAGTTTGCAATTTCTAAACTGAAAAGTAGTAGTGTGTTTCATTTTTCAAAATTAAGCACCATTCTCACAGGACATTGCTGATTTTAAGAAGCAAGTACTCTCTGGGAGTGGCAAAAATTGGTAGCATGTGTGAGCAGTGTCCTTACAAAAAGGTACAATTGCCACATAGGGAAAAAGGAAAAATCAGAGCATTCATTTGGCCTTTGCAGGACATCTGAATTCATGAAAAGGACAGTTAACTGTCCTTAAGTGTAGAATAAAACAGAGTTGAATTGTCTGCAATAATGCAAGGCTAACAAAAAGAGGGAATAAAAGTGTTCATTGTATATAGACATTCCATATTTGCATGCATCCATACTGATTCGAGGTGTTTTCTACTAGATTTTCCCTTCTCAGAAACAAGGACATGCAAAACATTGCCTGTAGATTTATTCTGATTGCTGCTTCTTTGATTGTGAAGCTGAAATAATGTACCCTCCAAAACCACTAATATTTCTACTGTGACCAGACTTGTCCAGAGTTTTACAATCCTAATTAGTTTCACAGTTGTCTTGTTGTTTTCCTGTACTCCCCCTCTGTCTGCTCATCACCATCTGCTGTTGTCCACGGTAAGATCTTAAAGGAAGCACCATCTCTTTGTTCTGCCTTTATAGAGCACTTCATAGAAATAGCTCATTATGGGAATCCAGGGCTGAAATTCCTAAACACCATGGCAATAAATGTAGTGGACAGAAAGAATAATGAGTCTCAGAAACAGTGGAGAAATGTCCAACTCCTGGCTTTTGGGTAGTATCTCCTGCTTTTTGACTCTATCTTTTGTTCCTGTGCCATTTCTGCTCAGCCCATTACAAGAATTGCTAGAAAAAGGAGTTAGATGAACACACAGAGCTTGATCACATCATTTGGGGGAAAAAGGCAATGATGGATGTGGGAAAGGGAAAAGTGAACATTAGAACAAGTTCTCTTCCAAACTCACGTGATGGCAAATAGGGACACACTGCCTTTGTTGGTAGCTGTACTTGACTGTCTGTTTGAGGCTTTTGTTCTGTTTTTATCAAGATAGAAACATTTAAAATAAGACATATTAGATGCCAGTCTGTCCCAGTAGGAAACAGGTGTGGATGTGGCCAGTGACTGTGTACTAAAATGGAGCATTAGCCCCAAGGATCAGCTCTCCTCATTCTTCTGCAGCACTTTCTCTCTTCAATAGTAGTCACTAGCTAGGCATAATACTCAGTGGATGTTCCTTACTTACTGCATTTCTGTCCCTTATTTGTTACAAAATCTTTATGTTTTTTATTTATATGTACTAAGAACATAGGGCTCTGGTTCATCCAGTAACTGAAAGAACTGATGACATAGGACCGACAAAACAAAGACATCATTTCAGCTGCTAAGTTACAGGCAGCCAGAACTGGCACTTCTGCAATTGATCTCTATTATAAATTTTTGAGTTTTGGGGTCAGGGGGTTTGCTTAGATTTTTGAAGGAAATGGAAAATCTGAGAGAAATGGTTATTTTTCAGTATTACTTATAGACAGGGCTAAACACAGCAGAGGCAGGTTAGTTCAAAGGCCTTGCTTGGAATGAATATGAAACGTGATCGAATTGCCTCAAAAATCTGAGGTTTGTGGCTATTAGAAATACAGCAGTTTGGGAGACAGTGTATTGAACCTCAATTAATGGGTTTTGGCACTTGTACAAGTCAACATAAAATGGTGAAACTGAATATTCAGGAAGACTTATCTTTCAGAATTCCTTAAGAGACAGTCATTTTCATAGCTGTTCATCTTACATTGTGGTCCGTGGTATTCAGTTGCTCATAAAACTCTTCTAAAGTAAAATTGCATTTTCAAATAAGGCTGAACTTGTTATTTATACAGGTTTATTAATACTCAATCAATCATTACAAAGTTCATCAAGTCAGGATGCTGCTTATTCCTGTTGTTCATGCCCATTTTCAGCATTTTCTTACAAAGTACTTATTCTACACAGCACATTCACTTATAGGATCATCATGTCAAGCTTGTAATATTCTTTTAACCCTATAAAAATTATAAATGCATCACTACTATAAAATATAACCTTGACAGGTATTTTTTTTAATGTTTTGGATACCCACTTTTTAAATGAATGTCCAAATCTTTCCTATTGTTTTAAAACTGTATGATCAATTAAGTAAGCTGATCCATTAAGGGCTGTAGCCCTGTTTTAAAGACCCAGCCATTATCTCTCTCTAACACATGCAGTCTGTCTTAGTGTAGGAAATTGCTGGGTGATGAACAAATGCTAAAGCCATACTATACAGTTATTTAAGGTGACTTTAAAAGACCAAAATGACTACTCAGAAGATGACAATGTTCCCAGGGAAGCTCCATGCAGGGGTAACACAGCAACCCATTGTGCAGGGCAGCAATTAGGAGTGCCAGCTCTGACGAGAATCCTGGGACTCATTGTTCTTCCTGATTTTCAGGTCATTCCACCCAATGGGCAGATGCTAGGGAAGTCATAATAGAGACTACCAGTTTGGGGATGCCACTCCAACAGATGACCATGGGTAAGACTGGGATTTTCAGTTGTCTGGACTCTGCTAGAGGAAATAACTGCTTTTGAGAGGAAAAGCTAACTACAATGAACACAAGTATTTGGTGTTGTGTTTGGGGAGATAATTGCCAGTGTGCCTCTGGCACCTCTGGGGAGCCATCCGGACTCACATTCCTTTCCCACCTAACACCCTGTGATCACTGGGGTAAAGACCATCATTACCTGCTCCCTGAAGAATTGTTCCCAGGATGACTGTTGCACCTAAACCCTATGGATACTTGGAAAACTTTAGAGCAGCAGTAAATGGCCTAGAAAATGCTTGTGAGTAGTTTGGCAGGCTAGCTTTGGGCAGATTCCCCAGCTGAAAGCTTTGGGTACTCCCCTGCCTGTGCTGGTGATTCTCAAAGGTCAGCATGGGGTTCTCAGCAGGATGTGAGAAAGTAGGAATTGGAAGTGAAAGGCCTCCAAGTTCTGCGACTGAGAGACTGGTTGATAAAACTGATCTTTTTCATGAGGCAGGGCCCCAGCACAAGAGAGGTCAATGGTCAGCGTACCCTATTGACACGCTCCTCAGGGAGCAAGTTTTGTTGAGCAATATCAGCATGTTCAGACCATCCTCCTCCACCTGGGATATTTCTCTCTTCCCCTTGTCTCTGTCTTGGGTAAGACCAAATTAGGGTCATCTGTGTGTTCTCCTTTCCTTCCTTTGCCTTACTTTTCATCCCCATTTGAGTTGCCATGAGCTTTTCCTGGTAGCAGTGCAATGACCATAGCCAATGGGGTGGATGCATGGTGCATTTATGCTGGGTAATAGACTGGGGCCTGGCTTAGCCTTAGCCTTGACCCAGAGTCAGCCTCCTCACCGGCTAAGGCAGCCTGGTTATCAGTGCCTGCTCCTACTGCTGAGGGATTACTCCTGTAGATCATGGGAATAAAGTAGGCAGATGGCATGGAGCCTGTGTTCAGGAGTGTAGTAACCTGAACAAAGCCCAAGAGTAGCAGCACACAGCTAACCTGACTGGTCTGCAAGTTGCTGTTAAGTAGGCATATGAGAGTTCTTAGAGGGATGAGCAAGCTGGGAAGCACAGAGCTGGAGAGGGAAGAGATTCCTGTGGCTGCCTGAGGTGATACAAATATTGCAGCTGAAAGACTGATGATTTACACCAGGAAAAGGGCACCAAAAAGTTGAAAAAGGTCAGAAAGGCCACAAGAAAGGCTTGGAAGGCTTTTTCTCTATAGCAAATGACATAAGGTTGCTGATCTAACTATTTAACAATGAATGTAATTAATTATTGGCACAATTCACTGAAGAGCATGATCAAATCTAAATCACCTGAAGTCTTTAAATCAAACTGGCTATCAAAAAATACAAGAGAGCTGAAAAAAGAGTTGAAACCATGAAATAAAATGGTGTCCTGTGCCCTGTGCGTTGGGTAATCCAGAGATGTTTATACTGGCATCTCAGAGCCTAAACATGCTTTGCATCTTCATTAAGAGCAACATGTTATTCTTAACTAAACTAGTACCTGCGAGCTGAGCAAATTCCTTATGCTTATAAGAAAATATCTGAATTTCAAGCCAAAACTTGTTTTTTGTGCCTATGTTTTGCAAAATTTTCACTTGTTGTACAATAGGTCATGAGGAGGCAGGAAAAATTGTGATCAGGATCCTATATGGGTGTTTAACTGTGCAGTGGTAAAGTATTTACTTGCAGCAGATGGAATGAATATGGGAGAACATCTAATGTGGTAATTGATGCTAAAATCTAAGGCATTAATTAAATGTGTGTTCTACTTAAGGAGTCAACGAAATGATGAGTGACAATTAAAAATTATGTCTTTATAATTATTCCAATTCCTATTTATGAAAGTAGAGTGTGACTGCATATTAAAATATGATTGAAGGTTTGATGACTCCTTATTCTTTCACAGTTAAAACGTTTGCAATTATTTCTCCCTCAGATTAGAGCAATGCATAGTGCTGTGAAGTAAAACAGCGTAGGCTTGATTCTCCAGTCGCTTAACACAGGTTTTATATCGGCATATGGTGACTCCCTTAAGCAGAGCACTCCTCAGTAAGGGTGATTTGAACAGACAATTAAGCTCAGCATGCTAAATACTGCAAATTCAATATGAACATCTGGGGATGCATTTAAGGATCAATGATTCATTTTTTTAAATAATATTTGGTTAGGTTTGGAAAGTCTGCTGCAGCTGTAAGGGTGGAGATTTCTCCTTCCAGATGAATCAGTGGGAAAAATCCCTTTCCTTCACAGGGAGCAAGATTAGCCCATTCATAGAAGTCAGGGTCCTTTCCCTCAATCTGTGTGAGTCTAACATATTTCTTTGAAAAAACTTAATTAGTATAGCAGATTCAAAATTTGCAAAAGGGTTGCATACTGCTGTCTTTGGATTAGGTTAACTAGATGTAGTAATTGGTCACAATACCAAGAGACATTCTCAAACCAATTCTCCTACACTTCCACAATGACTCTCTAAGACTTCAGACAGTGAAAATTTCTCTCCTCTTGCCAAGTTGTTGAAAATTCCTCACAATTTCAGATTTTTTTCCTTGCCTATTATGTAACCATTAATAGTCTTCATTTTCATTTATTTTTCAGAAGTTGTACTGTAAATATTTTTATTCAGTATCCGAAGTTTGATTTTATATTACACCCAAGAATTACAGGGTAGAGAAGATGAGTCTTCCCCTTACTTGAATTTTATTTTTATTTATGTCTACCTTGCATATTCTTTTGCCTCTCTTTCACTCTCCATACTTGTTGTGGATATGCTGTGGAACCAGTGTTGCAAATCTTTGAGAAGACAGTAAGCTCAAGGCTAGCTGGCAATGCCGTTGATTATTTTTACTGCAACTCTGAAGAGAAAAGGAACAAAAAGTGTGTGTATGTGTATATATCTACATGTTTATTTACAGGCACAGTAAAGATAAATATTCACTCAGGAATTTAAACACAGTGCCAAGCTTGAGAAGCTGGTATTTGTACTGGAGTCTTTCATAGCACCCAGGGCAAAAGACTCTCTTCCCTTGACTGCAGAGCAGCAGCAGCAGCAGAGCATCCTTGCAGTTCCTTGACTTACTGCTCTCCTGGGTGGAGAGGAGGGTGGCCAAGAGCCTGCTTCATCTGTCTGCTCTTCATCCTCTTGTAGTACTATTGCCAAAGTCTCCATGGCTCTCCCCTCTTCTCCTATTTAAATTTCCTCAGCATCTTGCAATAAAAATGCTACCATCTCCCACCTTGAGCCTCTTTGCTGGCTCTGCCACTCTGATAGGCACTCCTGTCTGCTCCCGAGTGCTGCTGCAAAACACCTTCCCTGCCTGCCCCTAGTCTGACACCCTGCACAGCTCTCCTTACTATTTCCAGGTGCTACACAAGCATTTCTACATTTTCATGTTGTATTTCTGTCTGAAAAACATCTTTTGTCTTCCAGTCCATCAGCAGGTCTCAGACATCTCTTTTGTGTTGATTCGCCTGCTGCATTGCAATACATTAGCTTTTCTGTTTACCTTGTTCAATTAGCTTTTATTCTGCTCAGAATTGGATTTTAGCAACCCAAAATTTGTGAGTATTTAGAATTAGATATATTTTTGTAAGCCATTTGAAAAACAAGGATATCAAGCTTCCAGATGGCATAAAATACTGGTTTCTGGATTTAGTAATTCTCAAGATAGAACCTGTTAAAATCATGCCTGACTGGAAGGGTGGGAAAAAAAGCAAGAGGGCAGTCCAAGTACTGTGCTTCTGGGTTTTGGTTTTTTTTTTCTCTTTTTGTCTTCCTTCCAACAGGGCCTGTTACAGGTGACAGTTAATGGAAACAGGCAGAGAAGAGCAGGGCAATCAGTTCCCATATGCATAAGATGCATCTAGAAGGTGGTCAGGATGTGCATGAGAAACTAACCAGAGGCTCAAGACTTCTTGTTTCTCTTCATGTTAAACAAGATGAAGTGAGATGGTGGAAGTGTTGACATTGTTATTAATGATATTAGTTCTATTCATGTCATAATGTAAATTCACTAGTATAATCCTATTACTGATAAACAGCTGTATAATTTAGGATTTTTTTAGTTCAATATATGTTAATGCTGTGAATCATGCCTAGGTCCCAAAATAAGGTGATTTTTAAGATCAGCTCCCCACAACTCATTCAGCTCTTAAAACAAGGCTTTATTTTTCACTAGTGCCACTCCATTTTGATTTTCCTCTGCTTCTAGCTTCCTTCTTACTTTATAAAGATACTACTCATCACCTTATCTCCCCTGCAAATCTCCCCACACCTTGAACCTGTTTAGCCCACGTCATGGACTTTCTCCTTTTTTAATAGGTGGAATTTAAATATTGTCACTGACAGCCAATGTTTCTCTGGGAAAATTAGATCCACATCACAGCTTGCTCCTGATGTGGAGGCTTTTCAAGTGCTGTTCCCTGAAGGTCTCTTTGCCCCAAAGCAAAGCCCTTGGTGTTGTGCCTGGCTTTCCTCCAGCAGAAGACAACTGATGAAACAATATTTGAAAGAGAAGTCTAATCTGTAAGTTCCTATCTAGGGAGGGGAAAACACTTCTATCACATATGGCAGGCATCCAGAGGAAGGCAAGGCGTGCTAAATATTAAAAAGACTAAAGCTGCAGGATTTTGGACACTGCAGAACAAATGCTAGAAGAAGTTCATCCCTTGGGTTGGCCTCAATATGACTGCGCATAGAGGAAAGAAAGTCATCAACCGGCAATCCCATTAATCAGATGTCCTACAAGAGAAGGTTCCTTATCTCTAGACCTGCCATGTCAAAAACTCTTCCAACAGCTCAGCATTGAATACCCACAGGAAGAATCACAATTATATAAATGCTGTCATTTCCCTAACAGTTCTTTCTGCCCAGGAACTGTGATATGCCAGGCTACATGTTAGTCACTTCCCAAAAACTCCACAATATTGTACACAAGGTATCTGACCCCAGAAGCACGTGCTGCAGCACAGCTGGCAAAACAAAGTGTATGTACAACAGTCTTTTATTCAGAGATCTTATTTTACAATGTTGACAGAGGAACCTCTCCGTATTTATTTGCAGGTCTGCTGTCAGTATTGTGGTTTTTGTATCACTGAAACATTTACATAATATTTATGTATTAGTACTGCTTTCATGAACCAGCTTTGCCATCCAGCAGTTGGCAATGAGGCTGGCACCTGGCAATTGTAGATTAAAATGGAGCTGTTGTGCTCTTTGAGGCAACAGGTACATAGATGTTTGGTGGATGTAAAGGCCAGGTAGTAAGGTACATATGTGGTAGTTATGCTTATTTATCTATGCCTACATACTAGGCTAAGGGAATCTTAATAAGCTTAAAAATGTATAAAGCCTGATTTTTCTGTCTGGTGGCAAGTCAGAAGATCTCTAACTTTGAGCAGAAATTTATCCCTTCCAAAAGATAGACGTGCTGACAAATTACTGCTCCAAACTAATAGCAGTGTTGAAGACCTCTCTGCTAACACTATCAGATAAATACATCTACAATCTCTGCTTCCCACATTTGACACTTCTTAAGGGCTTGCCTACACAACAAAGTTGTTCTTACATTGATTTAAAAAAATGTCATTTGGTTTATGAGGGATTTAGTTCAACCTAGTTTAAATAGATTCTTTTGAAAAATATGTTTAGATAAAACATTGGGTGTAGACAAGAATAAAAGCTCTTTAGAAACCAACACCATCCAGGTTCTGACTTGGATAGAAATTGGACTGTTGTACAATTTCCAGTGTTGGACTCAGATGAAGGTCTGTGCTTTGTTTTGTTTGGGTTTCTTTTAAAAGAAATGAAAATGTCTCTAGGCATTTTAAATTAATGCTAAATTTTTTAAAAAAATGATACACATATATATGTGTGTGTATAAAACCATATACACACACACACATATTTTACTTCTGTTGACATAACTAAAGCTTTTATTAGATGTTCTGATCTGCTTAGAGGCACTTTCACTGAATAAAATGAAGATAAGTAAGCGCTAGCTGAGAAACTCATATAATCCTAATGTTTCTAGACTGAAGTGCTTTCCCCTGCAAGATACAGAATGTTTAACAATTCCCTATCATTGATACAGTTGTAACTGATGTGATGCATCTTTTCTCTGTTGTCCATCCAATCTAACACTAAAGTTAAATAAGGATTGGCATGAGTGGGATTTCTCTTGTTCTGTGATGTAGAAGAATAGCCAGTCATGGTTTGTATAAATTACTTCACAGTCACAGTTATATACGATGTAGTTCCCTAATGAGGCCAATTCCCTAGGCAACAGCTCAAATCTGTAAATGTCTATGCACAGGAATACAGCCAGCAGGATGTCTAATTCAGTAGAACTCAATGGAGATTATTTGGTACTCATAATCACCTCACCTCCATGACCTGTACGCCTGGTTTAAGTCATGTATTGAGAAAGAAAAAAGTGTTCAAATACTCTTTCTTAAGGGAATTATTTTTAAAGCTCCTCATTTGCCCTGGGTATTTTACCACCCATGTTTTGAAAAATTGTTTCTCTTCAGAAATTCAAAATAACCTTCAAGAAAAACAACTAAGAAATTATACTGAAGAAGCCCTAAGTATATTTAATGCAATACCTTGTAGTTTGAGTAACCAAAGAAGTCCACCTGTGATCATTTAGGTTCCTGAAATAAAAATAAGCTTCAGTCTTTCAGATCACAGGTCACAAGCTGATTTACTTTTCCTTTGGCTTGCCTCTCCCTCATTTCACCTCTTCTCCCCCACATCTCTATTTATCTGTGTGTAAAGCAGTGTAAAAATACTTCCATTACAAATCTGTGGGATATTTTGTCTTGTCAGTCCTTTCAGGCAACTTCATATGCATTTTTTGCATGTTGCAACAGATGCATTTACTGCACCTTGATCAAAAGTTAGGCCTAATTGATTTTGTACAAGAAGCAATGAAATAGCTACACATGGTGATGATTTAGCTCATTTTACATGCACTCTGTGTCTGGAGCACCATCAAGTTAGGCTATGTCCTGACAATACTCACAAATCTGAAATCCACCATCCATTTGAGCCGGTAATTGCCAGCGTAGGTCACTACAGTATTATTACCTGTATTAGATATATATATATATAGATATATATA
>NW_008653156.1:0-442 GCF_000695815.1 Acanthisitta chloris
CCTACTTCCTTATATTTTTCTAAATATTGCTTTAAGGTTTGGTTGGCACTTTCTACTACAGCCTGGCCCATCAGTGAGTGGGGAATTCCCGTTATATGTCGAACCCCCCACTGCTGACAGAACTTTCTTATCCTTCTGCTCACATAGGCTGGCCCATTGCCAGTTTTTAGTTGTTCTGGCACCCCCATTACTGCAAAGCACATTGTTAAGTGGCTTTGAACATGCAGGGCTCTTTCCCCAGGCTGTGCTGTGGCCCACACAAATCTACTGTAAGTGTCTATTGTAACATGCACCCACTTCAGTCTTCCGAATTCTGGAACGTGTGTAACATCCATTTGCCATACTTCATTTGGCCCTAGGCCCCTTGGGTTGACTCCTACACCCAACCCTGGTCCATGCTGGCTGCAGTTGGGACAGGCCCGAACTATTCCCCTAGCTTCAT
>NW_008653157.1:0-8457 GCF_000695815.1 Acanthisitta chloris
CCCACACTGCAACCCAGGACAACTGGTCTCTAGCTCTGTGTTTCTTACCCCAACCATTTCTGTTGGCTCAGGGAGAGCAGACCTGGGGGTGCTGTGGGTGGGAAGGTCCCTCAGAGCTCCCACTGAGCCCAAAGTGCTCCCTGGCCCCAACAACTGCTGCAGTGACTGCAGAGCACAGCTCTGCTCTCCCTCGCTGGGTGCAGAGCCACTCACAGCCCCAGGGATCGTTTTCCTAGCAAGGCTTGGAAAGGCAGAAACACAGGAGGTACCTCAGGAGTGAGGAGTAATTACAGTTAGGGAGAATTCCTTCCTGGAAAGGGCTGTCAGGCACTGGAATGGGCTGCACAGGGAGGTGGTGGAGTCACCATCCCTGGAGGTGTCCAAGGAACCACTGGATGTGGAACTCAGAGCTCTGAGCTAGCTGACAAGTGCTGATGGGTCACAGGTTGGACTCGATGACCTTGGAGGTCTTTTCCAACCCAGATGACTCTGTGATTCTGTGAATCAACTACCAACCTCAAATTTTCACAACCCAAGAGCAAAATAGTTGGAACTACATCTCCAAAAGGCTTAATGGTGCAGAAATGACACACAGATTGGCAACAGGAGAAAAAGGGGAATTGAGAAAGCTGCAGGTTTTCAAGCAAGTGGAAAATGTCACATCCCTCATTCAGCACAATTGAACAATCACTGGTTTGCAGTCGTCTGGAGCAACATAAATGTCAAAGCAAAAGCAGCTGAGCTGCTGCAAGGAAGAACAACCTCCCAGGCCAAATATGCAGTTGCATGACATTGCTGTTAACTCAGCAGTGTGTTGCTATTCCTAACTGGTATGGAATGTGAATGGAAGCTGCAGCCAAAGAAATGTGTGTGGACTGGGTAGACATGCTGTGCCTCAGTCACGTCTTGGTTATCCATAGCCAGAGGTGTCACCTAATCTCTTCCTCAGCTGAATGGTGGCAAACACATTCATCAGCACCACCACCCACAACAGGCTCCTCACTTTCTGGTGAAAATCCATTGAACAAAACAAGTGAATAATTCCCACTGAACTTTCCAGGGGGACTAGCCCCACCACCCACAACAGGCTCCTCACTTTCTGGTGAAAATCCATTGAACAAGGAGGGAAAAATATCAGGACTGAATTGCTCAAGACAGAATTTCTTGCCTTGCTCTAAACCACTATGTCTTGTCCAGTCAAGAATAAGGAGCTGGAGCTGCTCCTGTCACGGGAAGAAGAATTCCCACTGAACTTTCCAGGGGGACTAGCCCCACCACCCACAACAGGCTCCTCACTTTCTGGTGAAAATCCATTGAACAAGGAGGGAAAAATATCAGGACTGAATTGCTCAAGACAGAATTTCTTGCCTTGCTCTAAACCACTATGTCTTGTCCAGTCAAGAATAAGGAGCTGGAGCTGCTCCTGTCACGGGAAGAAGATACACATTGTTAAGTGTTAGAAGTGGGGGACAAATGAGACCATGAGAGATGGGACATGGTTTGAGGAAAACATGACATTATGGGCAAAATTAGTCAGTAAAACTTCACTTCTCAGCATTGCATGAGACAACCTGTAAACTGCATTTGCTTTCAGAGCCTTCCCTGCCAGAGGCAGGGACACCGCGGGTGGCACGGCAAGGAGTGCCCCATGTGCTCACTCTGTGTCCTTAGCTCCAGATAAATGCAGCAGGACTGGGAGGGAAGAGGGAAAACACAGTGCACGTCCAAGGTCCTGCCATGAGGGCACTTAGGGGCTGCAGGGTCAGCATAAACATCATGTTCCCTGTGGCTGATGCATCTCGGAATCCAATTTAGACCCAAACCAGCTTTGTTCAGCAGAGCTGGCAGAGCTGCTAACGCCTCCCCATGGCAGCTGTTAGGAGCAGATACAGGGAGATAACATCTCTGTGGCTTTTAAAACAAGCACTTTGCAGTCTCCTGACCCAGCACTGGTGAATCATCGTGTCATGCTGTCGTTTGTGGAAGTGCAGCCAATGGAGGAGCAGTCACCAGTGATCCACCAGGAACCTGCCCAGGGCTGGAACTGGTGTCATGGGCCACGTTCAGGCAGGGAGGTGTGATGGAACACAGCTCTGGGGGTGTGTATTTTATCTGCAGCTACTGGAAGCAGTGGGGTCAGATCATTCCTGGAGGAGTCTGAAGAAAGGCAATCCTGCAGCTACTCTTGTCTGATGAACAATCTTACGTTTGTACCATCTTTAATTACTTGATTGCACACACTTGCTAGAGGACCTGTCTCAGGCACTGCCCAGGGGGAGCTTTGTGGGCTAAATCAGCTGCAGAGCAAAGCACTGTTTGTGTGGAGGCAAAGTCAGGCAGAGATGTGCCTGAAGGGACAGCAGGGACAGCTGCTGAGCAAGTCACCTGGAGTCAGACTCCCAGAGGTGGCTGCTAATTGCGCTATCAGTTTGGTGCTGTGTGTGAGATGCTGATGTGAGGCACCAGGACAGGGCTGGAGCAGTGCCCAGGGCACAGCTGCAGTGATGCTGATGCTGTGAGCAGGTGAGGGGAGAGCACTGGGCTGAAGGCACACAAAAATGTGCTGCCCCATCAGCACAGCCTTTTTGTGGTGTCTGTCTGAGCACTAGGAGTTGTGCCAAATTCAGCTGGAAGGCACAAAAACACCAGTGATGAGAAGGTCCCACATTAGTGTCATTTAAAAAGTTATGAAAAGCTCTGTATGATATATGGGAGTATTGGGAATGGCCCAGCATGTCGCAGCAGTTTCTGGGGGAGTCAGTGTCCATCCCCAAGGAACTTGCAGACACCTTAATTCTTGAGTCACTTGAGAGGACGATGCAGTTCAGATGACAGACTCAGCAAGTGGGTTCTGCAGTGTAGCCCTGACTTAGGCTTTGATGTCTGGGAAGCAACCAAAGGCCTTTCCATCCATGCAAAGGTCATGGCAGCATTCCCAGGGCTGTTGGTTGCCTTTGCTGGGACCCAGACAGGATGGGCTTTTCTAACTTTACTTTCTGAATTCTAGTAGGAACCTCATTTATCATTCATAAGGCCAAATTTCCATCAGGCCAAATTTCCCTTTCCCTTTGGGAAGAAGAAGCTTTGGGGGAGTTTGGGCTCCCCTGCCTGGGAGCTACACTGACATCCACGTGCTGCAGTTGTAGTCAAGACTTCCACATCCATTCCAGTTCACAGAGCAAATCCTTGTCAGTGTAGCTGCTCAAGCAGAGAAGCTGCAGGATCACATTCCTTCTCCCTTCGTACCAGTGTCTGTCCTCAGCTGTGGCTCCTCCTTGCCAGCTCAGTGCAGGCAGCAGCTCTGCACCGTGGCCAAACAGCCTTAGAAAACAGCTGGATAAATTATGTCACTAACACCTGATCTTTGAAGTTTTGGGAACGAGGCACAGCTCGGGCTGGAGAGCGTTCTTCCCTCTTCCCTTATCTTGCATTACCCTCTAGTGGCTCAGACCTCGAGCAGCAGCAGCAGGTGGAGGAGCCGAAGGTTTCCATGCACTGCCCTCGTTCCACCTCTGCATTTCTGACACATTTTAGCTTTATTAATAAAAAGGGATTCAAAATAATGGAACACTTGGGAAAACAATCCAAATCCATTTGTCTTTGAAGGAACTGGATGTGAGAAACAGTGTCTTCTTGGCAAAGCAGAAAAAATGCTCTTCAACACTGAACATACAGTGTGAGGATAAAAAGACTCTAAAAATGGTTAGAAGTTGATTTTTATCTTCCCTGGCATCTTTCTGGACTAGGTGAGGAATGGGAAAGGCAAAAAGACAGTGGGATTATATATGAAATACTAAGGAAAAGAGTATATTCAAAACTTCCATTTTGACTTGTGGATGTCCTGGAGGAACAACCATTCAGGGCTCTGGGAAATGCAACTGCTTTAAGTTTCACCTTCCAATTTCAAATACTTTTAAAGATTTGAAGGAATTGCAGGAGGAATTTCTCCATGGAAAGGGCTGCCAGGCACTGGAATGTGCTGCCCAGGGAGGTGGTGGAGTCACCATCCCTGGAGCTGTCCAAGGAGCTCAGGACGTGGCACTCAGTGCTCTGCTCTAGCTGACAAGTGCTGATGGGTCACAGGTTGGACTCGATGGTCTTGTAGGTCTTTTCCAGCCTCAGTGCCTGTGATGCTTTATACAACACAAACTGATCAATGTTTTTATCTGAAGGGATTAGCCAATATAATCGCTGAAATGTCTTGTTAGGTTTGTTCATCCCTTATTATTCCAAGTGTGTCAGTGAGTCCGAACAGTGTGTTACTATGAGCAAATTCACTCACCCTCATTACCCTCATTCCAGTCACAGCACTAACAAGGTCTGGAGCTGTCAGCTTTATACAACACAAACTGATCAATGTTTTTATCTGAAGGGATTAGCCAATATAATCGCTGAAATGTCTTGTTAGGTTTGTTCATCCCTTATTATTCCAAGTGTGTCAGTGAGTCCGAACAGTGTGTTACTATGAGCAAATTCACTCACCCTCATTACCCTCATTCCAGTCACAGCACTAACAAGGTCTGGAGCTGTCAGGTAACTTTTCACACTTGGACTGAGCCCAAAGGCACAGTGAGATTCAGACGTGTTTCCTTCAGAGCAATTACACTGCTACAATTGCATTAGACTACACATTGCTCTGCCTTTGGTTGCCCCAGAGATGCTCGGAGAGAAGTCCTGGCCTGGGAGTGAGTGGTGTGAGCAGCTCTGTGCTGGCAGCAGGGGAACAGAGAGCAGAACATTCCCTGAGCAGTGCCATTGTTCCACTGTGGTTCTGTTGTTCACTGCAACTGCCACAAACATGGGATGGGATGAGCTTTAAGGTCCTTCCAACCCAAACCAGTCTGTGCTTTTATGACAGTTTGTATGAAAACAGAGTCTCCAGCTCTCATTGCCAGGAATGATCACAGCCCCTCTGGAACACAGGAACGTCTGAATCCCTTTTATGTGTTACAGGCACATAAAGCAACTTTCAGGGCTGTTGAGAATACGAACTGCTGAGAATGTCACCACGAGGTTCAAACCTTTTCAGCCACACTCAGGTCAGGCAGTGCCAGGACAGAAGACACCTCAACTCTGATTCTGCTGTGCTTTTTTTATTTCAGTGCTAGAGCCAGTGGTATTTCAGAGCCCTTTCTGGTCATTACACCTACTCAAAGGCTCCGGGGGCACAGAGGGTGCAGAATGCCAACGTGAGCCCAGGGGACACACAAAGGGAGCAGTACTGAGGCTGAAGGCCGTGGATCAGGACACATGGTGTGTTGGAGAAATATTCCACAGAGGAAAATTTGGTGGCATCGAATCTGAGTTGTGAGGGCTGAGCAGCTGAGAGCTTACCTCACCCTCTGTGCTTGAAACAAGTCTCCACTGGGAAAAAGAAGCCTTTTTCAATGAAAAGAGTCTCTTTCTCATAAACACTTCCAAGCAAATATGGAATTTTTGTTCACCTCAAGCAGATGATCCCATCCCTCAGTCGTAAATTTGGATTTGTGTGCGTGTGTGTTTTATTCTTGCCTCAAACCACACTGGTGGTGTCAAAACTGTCTGACTGAGAGGCTAAGAGCAAATATTGCAGAACTGAGACTGTGATTTGGGAATACTGTGTTGTGTCAGCAGTGTTCTGACAGTGCCTGAACAAGGGGATCCACAAACAGCTCTTCTTGAGCAGCACTGAAACCCCTAGGGAAACTTGTGGGTATGTGTTTACCAAGATGAGACAAAGGTTGAGACAAGGGGAAGAGGACTGGGGAGTTGGTGATGTGCCTCTGGCATATTTGTTTGTGATGTGCTGCTGCTGCTGCTAGAGTGAGTGAAAAATTAGACAGCTCCTGACACTGGGGGTTGCAAATGAGGCAAATTGTTCTTTTTCCAACAGCCACCCCCTCCCCGAGGCCTCTGCTTCCAGGAGAGATTGCTCTGCCCATGTGCCATCCCAATAACTGGGCAAAGTCTCTGGAAGAATAAGTTGGTGCTGTTTTTGCCTGACCTTTGCATTTGTTGCCTTGATTTCTCTTAAGCAAAGTAAGTTAAGAACAAATTTTGCTCATATATTTAGTGTTAAGCCAATTCACAGAGTCATTTTGGTTGGAAAAATCCTCCAGGATCATTGAGTCCAACCTGTGACCCATTATCACCTTGTCAACTAGACCAGAGCACTGAGTGCCACATCCTGAGCTCCTTGGACACCTCCAGGGATGGTGACTCCACCACCTCCCTGGGCAGCACATTCCAGTGCCTGACAGCCCTTTCCATGGAGAAATTACTCCTGGTGTCCAAGCTGAACCTCCCCTAATTAATGGGATGAGGCTCAGAGAGGAGGAGAAAATGTTTTGGCTCTGGGTCCTGGAAGCACTTTGGCCATGGGCAGCTGTCCAGCATGGAGGAGCTGCAGGGTGGTAGTGCAGAGGTGCCCTGGGAATGGGCACAGCTGAGCTGAGGTGTCTGATTCAGCCACAAACACGAACTGAACGTAGGGAGAAAGAATAAAAAGGAAGTAAGACTGAGGAAAATAATTGACTAGACATTTGTGGAATTTGTTAGTGCTGAGATGAATTGAGAGCATTAGTTTTGCAAGTGAGATCACCCTTGATATGAGTCTTGAATGGGGATTTATCCATCAGAAAGTGGACTGAAACTGCTCAACTTTCTATGAAGCTGCTCATGGCACATCACTCACTGGAGATTAAGCTTGGAAGTGAATTTCTGACTCAGAGGTAAAAGGCACATTGTCATCCTCTACGCTGGAAATTCTTTGTGCCATTTCTTTCCCCTTTTTAAGTCATTTGCCTGAGATCTGACCTTGTAATTGGAACACATGGCAGAGACAAACACTCACTGCTAGGAGGCTCTGGCTGCACATTTAAATTGCCTGTTGGTGATGTTTGGCCCTGGCTGGAGCCCAGGGAGCACCAGATCCAGAGGAGCACAAGGCAGTGTGGTGCAGAGACCAGTGTAACTGGTGCTGTGAATTACTGTGTGCCCTTTGCAGGGCTGTGCAAACTGAATCCACAGGTTCCTGCTGTGGCTGCACCAGCTCAGTTCGCTGTGGTTCTCTTGCTCTGAAGGTGGCCAAGTTTTCAGCTTGAGCAGTTTTTCATTTCCCAAAAAAGCCATTGGCAGGATTCTGTTCTGATGTCATTCATGGCATTGCATTCTTGCATGGGTCATATGAACCCTGTTGGCACACCAGAAGTGAGACTTGTAGTCACACTGGAAAATACATTGGTTGCCCAATTTGAATGTCACTATCCAGCTGCAGTCCTGGCTCCAGCACTCTGCTGCCAGCAGAGCTCTCAGAAGGGCTGCTGAGGTCTGAGCGTAGGGAAAATGTCCACAAAGCTCAGATCACCTGTAGTTTCTCTTGGGCATTTTTGAGAGTCGCTGAGCTCTGAGGCACAGGATCTGGTTCAAACACTGCGAGTGATTCCTTGATAAAAAAGGGGCAAACCAAAGCCTGGAATGAAACACGAGGAAGAGATAAGTTGGGTATAAAATGCAGACTGGAATGTATGAACTCCGGGCAATGTCCATGGCTCAAGTCAAGCATTTCAGGCTACTTTACTTTTCTTGCTCTCCAAGCAGAAGATGTTCTGCTGAAATGCACTTGAGGGAAGACAGCAGGAAGGGAATGAAAAGGGTAAGAGATTTGGTGTGGTTGGGAGTTTCAGGAATCCCATGGTACATCAGGAGGAGGAAACTGCTCCGTGATGGGAGGGACGTGGAGGAGAAGGAGTCACAGGAAGCAGCAGGGACACCACGGAGGAGAGAGGTGGGCAGGGTGGAACGTGCAGGGCAGCAGGCCCCGAGGGAATGATGCCAACCTTGTTGATAGTGTAGGCTCTTGTCAGCAATAAACAAGGGACTTGGGGCTTCTGGTGGTCAGTGTAATTCCCTGCCTGTCCCAAAGTGGGACAAAACCTATTACTCAAAGTGTGCATCACATCTCCTGCTTGTCCTCATTCCTCTCCCCATGTCAGGCTCCATCTCCACTGTGAGTGTCCAAAGGCTCCTGATGACCCACACAACAACAGTGTGACACGACCTACTGGGACTTCCATGTTTTCACTTTGGTTTTGCTTTTTGTAAGTACTGAAAAGTACTGACAGAAGACCCACAAAGAAACTACTGAAATCACAAGTCAGTTACTAAGACGTGTGTGAAACCAAAGGAATGAGTTCCATCAGAAGGGGGTGGGTGGGTATGGGGGATGAAAGTTAAACACCTCGACAGCTGCTCCAAGTGCTGCACAGGAAATCTGTGAGAGAGTCAGAGCTCTCCTGTTGAACCAGGAGCTGCTGGAAACAATAATCTAAAGAGTTTATTCTGATGTTTTCCTTTGCCACCAGCTGAGCACTGATTAGTATTTCTGAGCTGTGTCCACTTAGCTTTGCTTCTTATTTGGCAGCACGTGGAGTATGCAATTAAAATCCTCCCTGTTTTATTTAATCTTCACTTTAATTC
>NW_008653157.1:8487-32694 GCF_000695815.1 Acanthisitta chloris
TCCTGACCCAGGGAGTTGAACACAAGGGATTTCCTTCGGAGTTAAATACACTGTTATTTGAATGGACAGAGATGTAACTGCAGTTCCTAACCATCAGCCAAATCCTGACTCCCAAACGATGCCAAGTCACCATCCACAGCTCCAGGACTGTGTGTTGTCATGGAAGATATGGGACACCAGAATGGGTTGGTTAATGTCCAGCGTAACGTGGTAGGATTTTATGTCCAAGAAATGCATTAGAAATTGGTATTTGAAAAGGTTTCCTTAGAAAATGAAGAAAATCAGCTTCTTTAGCATGACCTGCAATGGATGACACTGGTTTTTCGATGTAGAATCTGGTTTAGGTTGGACATAGGAGGAATTCCTTCACAGAAAGGACTGTCAGGCACTGGAATGACAGGCTGACAGCTTGGACTGGATGATGTCAAGAGGTCTTTTCCCCCTCGGTGATTCTGTGAGCACACAGGTTCTCCATTCGTGGTGGATCTCTCGATACTCACAGCTCCCAGCTCGCTTTCCTGTGACAGCACAGAGCCAGTTTCAGGCTTCTATGTTTTGTGGTCAGGCTGGGGCTCACAGCCAGTTCTGGGGGAAGTACTAGAGCGAGCACAGACTTATATCTTCTCTGCCAGGCTCCCTGTGCATTACATAATGCAGCTCCTCTTCTGACTCAGCCCACGGTTCCGTTTCCCCTCGTATTCAAATGTAACCGCAGAGTTGTTTTGACTGGGGCTGGTTCTTCCATCCCTAGATAACCAGGCAGCAACTGGAAGCTTTGCCTGAGGACGAGGTTATGCAAATGAGTGTGGACTCCACCGTGACTGCTCAGAAGGAAACAGCAAAGTTTTAACACAGCAAAACTCTCTTAATGGTTTCAAACTGAAAGTCTGGAAAAGGATAGGACTGGGTCGTGTGGGGACAATGCTAGGTGGGACCAGGGAGAGCCGTGCTGAGGAGATGCAGCATCCTGTGTTTATTATTCAGGAGGATTTGCTCATGGAAAGGGCTGTCAGGCACTGGAATGTGCTGCCCAGGGAGGTGGTGGAGTCACCATCCTGGAGGTGTCCAAGGAGCTCAGGACATGGCACTCAGTGCTCTGCTCTAGCTGACAAGTGCTGATGGGTCACAGGTTGGACTTGATGATCTTGGAGGTTTTTCCAGCCTAAATGATTCTGTGATTGCTGACACCTTTTACACTGCCATAGACATCCCTCAGCTGTGTCTCACTGGAGTTACCTGGGAAATACTGAGCTCCAGCTTTCCCCTTTCCCCTGGCGGTTTCACTGCGATTCTGACAGGTTTGCACAAACAAAAGACACTGCTGAAACCCAGAGTTGTTCCTTTTCAGTGATTGTGAATGGAGGTGGAGTTTTCTTTTTGGCCAAGTGCTACCTCAAAAAGTCACCAGGCAGGAGGAAAGAGATCCAAAACTTGGGAAAGAATTTTTAACCAAAGCTAATGCAGCATCTGGAACCACAGGCACAACACACTCAGAGTGGAGTTTAGTAGTGGTACTCTTTTATGTCCTAACTCTAAGATTCCCCAAAACTAGATTTTGAAATTTTGCTTTCAGTGTTTCTACTTTTCTTCTGTTTCCTTCTTTGTTTTTCTGATTTTCTTTGTTTCATCCTCTCTTCCTGTCCCCACCCTCCCCATCACTCCCCAAGGGACAGGGAAGGAGTTGTGCTCTGCTCTGGAGCTGGTAGGAAAGGTCAGTGTCTGTGAGATGTTCCCGGCAGTGCCTTGCACCATCCTGGGGTTCCTGTTAGAGCTCAGATGCAACAAACCTCCCACATGACTGTGGGGCAGGTCTAAGCCCTCAGACCAAAGACACTGACAGGGAAGGGGAGTTGCCAGATGGTTTGACTTAGCACTGAGTGAGGGACATGGTGCCTTCTCCTGCAGAGAGGATCTGTCATCACATTGAGTTGGAAAAGACCTCCAAGGTTATCAGGTCCAACCTGTGACCCATCACCACTTGTCAGCTAGAGCAGAGCACTGAGTGCCACATCCTGAGTTCCTTGGATACCTCCAGGGATGGTGACTCCTCCACCTCCTGAAGTTTAAGCAAAGGAGGTTTTTTTGGTTTAACTTTGACCAGGATTCCCCTTCAACTGAAGAACTTGGTTGTTTTAAGAGAAGTCACTTTAGCTTTTCCTTCCCAAATGCAGATATGCTGAAGTGGTTTGTGAGGAATATTAAACTTTGGATTCACCTGGATTTCCACACTAGTAACATTGGGGCTTTTGTATAAATGAGAAGTAGAGCTAAAGGGTCTCTAGGACAAACCCTGAGCAGTGACTGGTGATAACAGACGTGAGCTACACACAGAGCTTTCTACTGAAGCCTCACACACACCAGCTGGTTTTGTCTTTGCTGTCAGTGGAAATGGAGCTGTGTCTTGGATCTGGGATCAGTGTGGGATCTGGGAGCTGTGCCAGGCATGTGGAGCAGTGCAGGATCTGGAAGCACTGTCAGACTCAGGGATCAGTGCAGGATCTGGGAGCAGTGCCAGGCCCATGGAGCAGTGCCAGGCCCATGATGCTGACCACAGCCTGCACTGTGACACCCTGTCAGGCAGTGTGAAGTTCCCTGCAGTGTCCTTCCATGGAGATGCTCAGTACAGTTAAGCAGTTTGCTCATTGAATTCAGCAGGTTGAGAGAAAACTCATTCTACTCCAAAGTTCCTGTTCCATCCAGTCTGTGCACAGCACTCACTGACTGCACTGGCTGCACTCTGCTGAGAGTGGTTCTGTGCTCAGCTCTGGCCATGACTGACTGTTTGCTTTGGACAAACAAGAGTTCCTTTGACAAAGGGATTTATGGTTGGGATTGTCAGAACAAAGCTCTCAAGTGATTCTTAATCTCAAGCATTAGTTATAGGTGGAGGGAATTGTCAGAACATCAAAATGTGTGTGGTTACTATTACCTGCACACACAGGCACTGCACAGGAGTGCCAGTGTTTGACTTGTGAGGCCTGGGGAGGAGATTCTGCAATGCAGGGCTTTCTCCTGCCTCAGAAATTCCACAGCTAACTGGAAGTTAGCACAGCTTTGCCTCCCAGTATGGGAGGAGCTGACACTGTGGAGAGTCACAGGTGGAAGCAAACACTGTGTCAGGCCCCAGAGGCAGAGATAGGCAGTGTTGGCTGTTCTGTTTCCAGCTGGACTTCCTTGCAGTGCCTGTTACCACGGGAAGGAAGTAATGTCACTTGTGGCTGGAACCACATTTGGTTGACTCTCTAGTGCTGGGGAAAGGTTTGGTGGAGACAGGGAGAAACCCCACGGTGTGTCAGTTACGTCAGTGCCTTGTGTCACTTCATTCAGCTCTGCACAGAGGACCTGAACTTGTGTTCCCAGTACTCTGGGGAGTGTCCTAAGGGGTTCTGCCTACAGAAAGAGGCAGCAGGAAAAGCCAATTCAAATGTAAAGTGAAAAATGGAGTGATGCACTTTTGGCTAAAATAGATTGTGAAGTGGAGTGGAATTTGAGAGCCAACAAATCTTTATGCTCTGCAGCTCTGCTCTGTGGGGTTGGAGACTGAGGTTTCCATCCTGCTGGTTCAGTCTCCAGCCAGGTGGAGTGAGGAGTGTCCCCCCAAGCCCCAGCTAACTGCAGAGAGCAGACTAGGGAGTGACAGAGGAGGGTCAGCAGTGGCTGTGAGATAGCTGCAGGGGTGGTTTATTCTCTGGCTGGGACAGCATCCTCCCCTCCCTGGAATCAAGGTCCTGTCTCACACCTTCATGCTTTCTGCCCACAGTGGGAACAGAACCCAGCAGGGACTCTCCTCTTCTGGCACAGGATGAAATCAGCTCTCATACTGCAAAAAGCAGTAACTTTGACCTGAATGGAGCAGCCAAAGGCCACTCAGAGCTCTGGTGAGAGAGGATCACCCCAACCAGGCACCGCATTCCGTTTTTGGCAAAAAGCAAACCCATGAGCATGTTAAATGTGAAACGTGTCCTCTGCTTTTTATCTTCTACATCTCCTCAGACAAGCTGAAGAGAGATCTCATCCCTGCTCCAGTCCAGGCACTCACTGACATTGGCCAAGTTTTTCACCCGTGTGCTGGATGCTGTTCCTGTGACCCTGCCGAGGAGCATCTAATCAGGATGATGTCAGAGCCAAGGGAGGAGCAAGGCAGGACAATTCCCAATCTGAGCAGCTCGAGGCACATCCTCATACTCCAGGGCATGATGGTAAGCAGAAACAAATGTGTTCACTCCATGCCAGCAGTTTCATCACTCTTTTGGGGAAGTCCTCAGTGGAAGTTCCCTGCAAGGCTTTCTCCTCACCCTACACTGTTTGCTGAATGGCTCTTGTTTGCCCAAGTGCCACTCAGGGGGCATGAGCAGACACTGGTTCCTGGTCAGGGATGGAGGTGCCCAGCTCTGGAGAGCTCAGAAAGGGACCAGAGATGCACCTGCAGACTGTCATTGCCATCCCATCCTCCCAGCCAGTCATCAGCACCCACACTCCAGCCAGGAGCCTCTGCCAGGACCTCGGCCAGGAATGTGTGGTGGCCAGAACTCAAGCTGCTGTGGTTAGGTAGGAAACAATCTCACTCCCATTAGTTCTGTCACAGTCTCACTAATTTTGTAACAGTTGTGTGACACTGCAGCTGGGAACGAGACAAAGTGAGACTCTTCCTCATGACTCCTTCCTCCACTTTGCAGTGACTTTGGGCTGCTCAGACATCCTGTCAGTGGTAACACAGATTTTTGAAAGTCATCAACCCTTTCCAATAAACCAAGATCAATTCAGTTCACTGATTCACATCACAAACATTGCAGCAACTGTTCAGCACTTTGAAAATTGACCAAGCAAGTTGATGCTTGGTGAGAAGAGAAGGAAAATCATATGTGGATCTCCTGTCTTACTGCTACAGTTAATGACTGAGGTAAAGGCCAGGGACAATGGTTTTGGAGAGCCCAAAGTGTAATCCAGGATTACAGCACTACAAAGCATTTCAGTCCTACACAAAGTGTGGGTTGCACTGAAAGAAGTGACACTGTAGAACTAACCTTTGTGCTGCTGTTTTTGCATTCCAAAGACATTATTGAAACATTTGCGCACTCCCTGCTGGAGCTCAGATCTGCTCTGGACATCTCTTCAGTGGCAAAGTTCAGGAAGGTGAATTCTGAGGCACATTTCCTCCTGAAGCTCCTGTGCTGCTGCTCCCAGGGGTTTGCTGCAGGATTTCCTGTGTGAAAGCAGCTACAGAGAGAGAACAGAATATATTAGTTTTCTGTTCTTGGAAATCTGTGATATGTGATTCAAATGGATATTGACAACCTGAGCTTCATATTCCTTCAAATTTTCCAGTGGAATTTCAAGTGTCTGTGGAGAAATTTAGGCCACTGTGGTGTCCCTATTCTGCTAAAAGCCCATTTAGGTGCATCTCAGAACAGGCTCTGGGCAGTTTGCAAACCTCTGGGGCACAGGATACACCCACAGAGATTCCCACATTCCCTAGATAAGGAGAGGACAGACCTGGGGGTCCTGAGCCACTCTTTGCGCAGAAGTGCCTCAAAGCTGAGCATGAGCCAGTTAGAAACAGTGGGAGATTTTCCTGCCCTCGAGTCCAGTGGTTCCAGGTTGTTTCAGCCAAAGCCTGGGCACAGGGAAGCCTTTCCACAGCCACCTTGGCCAGGCCAGAGAAGCCCCAGATGAGTTTGGCACTTTTAGTAAAGCAAATGCAGACTTTGCCAGGGATGTTCCTATAGCTCAGAGTACTGTGATGGACTAGACTGGCTGTTGCCTCCTTTGTCACCTTCAGGTTTCTGTTGTGTCCTGTGGACTTGCTGATCCCAGTGGGAGTGGGATTCCAAGCTTTGGAAGACTGGCTAACCCTGGTTTTGATTACTACTCATTTTTTATGACCACTTGAGAAGTGTCCATCCTCCTTTTGCAGAAGTTGTCAGACAGACCAGAAAACACTGCTGAATGTAAGTCATGAAGTTATTCCTGGGCTTTCCCCTTTGCTTTCAGTTTGATCTGTTATTTCCCCCACCTCCAGCACCATGTCCTGCCTAAGCTATGAGGACAGTGGACCTCAAATAGTTGCAGCATCACACTCAAGAAATGAGTGAACTTCAAGTAAAGTAACCAGTTTGCATCTGCTCCTACAACTGTAGGTAGAGTCTGTCAGATTTGTCAGTGTAATCATCAGATTTATGATGGAAACTGCAGTGCTGCTCCCAGCCCTGGGGTCCAGCACAGGAAGGACATGGAGTGCCAGGACAAGGGGCAATGTCTTCACACTGACAGAGAATAGGCTTAGATTGGATATTGGGCAGGAATCCCTCCCTGTGAGGTGCTGAGACACTGGCACAGGTTGCCCAGAGCAGCTGTGGCTGCTCATCCCTGGGAGTGTTCCAGGCCAGGTTGGATGGGGCTTGGAGCAACCTGGGCTGGTGGGAGGTGTCCCTGCCCATGGAGGGGTGGGATGGGATGATCTTTAAGGTCCTCCCTCCCAGCCCAAGCCATCCCATGGCCCTGTGGAACAGCAGGCTGATGTCCCAGGGAGCTCTGCATTGCACTGCTCTGAAAAAGGTGAGGAGCCATCTCCCCCCTGCATCCCTGGGGGAGGAACCTCTGTGCTTCCCGTGGCACAGGGTTGGTACCTCCACAGTTCTGCACTAAATCTCACAGATACCAATTTGTTTTCTGTCTCTGTCCCATATTCCCTGAGCACCTATGAAGGTCTGCACAAGTGTATCATGGACTTCAGTACCCAAACCCGTTGACTCTAGAGAGTCATTTACTGCAGCAAATACAATTTGGTTCTTAAAACCCTTTGGAACAGTCATACCTCTTTTGGGCTTTTTGTTTTGTTTTCAATCCTTATGCAGGACAGTAATGTCATGTTCCTGTCATCCTAATGTTGTCTCCCAACACAGGCTGTTGGTAGGATGGACTCTGTGCACACCCAGTGAGTTACAGTTGACTGGGATGTGGATTTACCAGGGGAGAAGGAGTAGGACTAAGAGATGAAATCCCTTTATTTCCACTTCTCTTAGGTAGCAGCAGTTTGTGCTGTGCCTGCACTGATTTCACACCCACATCCAGCCCTGCCCTGAGCAACACTCAGCTCTGCTCTGCAAGTCCATTGGCTGCATTGGCATGATATTAAGACATTAATTAGCTCAGGCCTCAGTAATCCTAGTGCAAATGAGGTAACCACCTAAGGAGAGAGATATGCCCAACGTGCCCATCCTGGCTACCTGCTCTCCTGGTACCAGAATGCACATTAATTGCTGTTCTGTAAAGCTTTTTGCCTTTTGCTAGAACTGGAATGTATTTTCCCCTCTGTTGCTTTGCATTTCTCTCCAGGCTGTGTCTTGGCTCAGTGATTCCAGGTTAGCAGCTTGAGACAGGAATTTGCTAGGGAAATTCATTGCTCTACAATATCACACAGTGTTTCCTGATGAAGCCACATAAATCACAGTTTAATGACTTGCAGATAAAGAGCAGAGTTCCCTTCTCACTGCTCCTGCATGAAAAGTAACAGCAATCAAACCTGATCTTTGGCATTAATCTCCCAATGAACTTCCATGCCAAACTAGGGAGATGCTGAAGGAGATTCCATATGCAGGAGTCATACTGATATACACTTTCTATGAATATTCCTTTCCCTATAGTCATGCAGTTTTTTTCCTGGATTGAGGTGAAATATCTGTGTCATTCCACAAAGCAAATCTCACCTGTCCTTCATAGGAAAGGACACCCATTTCCCAACGGGGCAGTGCTGCTAGAAGAGGTGTTTCCTTGGCTTAGAGGAAAGCAAAAACACAGTCACAGAGTTTCCACCACAGAGGAAGTGGATGAAAAAGGTGGGAGAGAAGCTGCTCTCCTCCAAAGTTCCCCCTGAGAACACATGAGCTCATAGTGGAAACCCAGGCTGACATCGACAGAGATTTGCACAATCTCTGTGTTTTAATATTTGAAAATTCCTCTGATGAAGATTCTTCCAAGTTATCCCATGATGGAAGTTCCACACAGATGTGGTTGTGCTAGGATTGCTGGCAGGGAGCTCGGGTACCACATTACTGCCTTGCCCTGTAAGCCCAGCTGAGCTTGGGGGAGGACAGAGGTTCTGTGCCACACACACCCTGAAATGGGCATTTACTCATTTTCATTCCTGTCCCTGAGCTGAGCAGGCACTTGCCATCAGGTTGGGCAGATGTTTAAGCTATGCACTAGTGACATTCCAGTCCAAAAAGAAAAGTTGGATCTGTGGCTGACAACCATCAGGTTGGGCAGATGTTTAAGCTGTGCACTAGTGACATTCCAGTTCTAAAAGAAAAGTTGGATCTGTGGCTGACACAAACTGCCAAGATGTGTAACGTGTGTGAAGTTACTCGTGCCCTCATTTCTCTGCCCAGGGACTGACTACAGCTCGCCAGGTTTCCTGGCTTGTGTCAAACTTGTGTGTTATCACAAAAGGCAGTTGTGGGGATTGGAAATCGCCTTCAATGGGAACAAATTCCTGGCAAACTTTGGCTCAGGCTGAGCTCTTCCTCCTTGCTGCAAGGAGAGCTGTCCTGGACCTGCCAGGGCTTGCAGGTCCCACAGGCTGAGGCGACAGGGAAAGGAGTGTCACTGTCCCCTGGGGCTTCCTCCCAGCCCTCATTCCAAGGTGTTCCTGGGAGGACAAGCCAACGAATGAGAACATGGTGCCAGCTCAGCCTCCTGCTGATTGCATCCAAAGGCAGCCAGGGACCAGGATCAGGTGGAGACAATTCTGTGCCCTGGAACGGTTTGGATGCCTCTCCCTTGCCTGTGCTCCAGCTGCTTCTGCCCCATCTTTTCCACATGCTTTCTCAGACTGTTGTTTTCTCCTCCTGGGCAGGGAAGAGCCACCAGCAGAAGCAGTGCTGGTGTCCCCATGGCTCACCCTCTGCTCCGTGGCCTGGAGAACAGCAGCTGTTCAGAGAGGAGAGGGAATCTAACAGTGAGTGTGGATGGAGGAGCCAAAGCTGCTGGAGAAGACTTGTCCCAAAGGATCATGGAGTGGAGGAAGACAAGCACCAGCTGGAGCAAAGGTGATAGATGTGCTTGTAACCCACATGTCCTCTCAGTGGGTGCAGGTAAGGCTGTGTGTGTGAGGGGAGATTAGAGCTTTCTGGGACAAGTGGAGATCTGTAGTTACTGATCATGTTTTGGAGGGTCTAGAACTGTGGCTTCTCTCTTCCATTACTGCTGCGGAGCTCAAGTGAATGGTTCACTGGTTGCTGCTTGACTCTGTGTCAGGAATGAATCAATAAACAGCATCAGTGTTTAGGATGTGGAGGGAACAGCTCTCTGTGCCAGAGGGACCGTTCCCAGCCTGCTCCCCAGCTCTGCCCTGGGCTCTGGGCTGAGGCTGCAGCAGCAGGTTGGGCACTCTGAGCTCAGCAGCAGGGGCAGACCCACCTGAGGTCTCAGTGCCTCAGTTCTGTGTCCTGTCAGGCAGGAGGGACTTACAGCTCAGCTGCCAAAGGTGTAGATGATCCTATTCACTCCGCATTTTGTGGAAGAGGAGAGAGAAGGAGAGGAGAGGAAAGATTCCACTGGCAGTGCTGTACCTTTGTGCAAAACTTCCAGGAAGGTTGCCCAGAACCCTGAAGCACGTCTCTGCCATCAGAGTGGCAATAAAGAGGAACCCCTTGCCCTGCAGCCACTGAGGTTCAGAACAAGTTCATCTCCTGCTAATTTGGGTTGTTCCTCCTTTTGTTTTATGTTCTTGACATATTTGGGGGCACCAAATACACAACATGTTGTGCAGGTTTGTGTCATTTCATCCCTGTGAGGACTGGTGGAGGACCACTGGAGCACTGCCAGCAGCTCTGGGTCCCAGAACGGGACAGACACCACTAATGGTCACACTGGTCTGTGCACTTGGCCCTGGGGCTGGGCAGGGGAGGCCCAGGGGCCTCGTGGCAGGAGTTGGTCTGTGGTTCTCACTGAAGGAATCTGTGCTGATTTACAGCACCTCGTGCTCAAGCTCACAGGGAGAGGATTGTGCCTCTCTGCTCCACTCAGGTGAGACTCACCTGCAACGGGACAGACACCACTAATGGTCACACTGGTCTGTGCACTTGGCCCTGGGGCTGGGCAGGGGAGGCCCAGGGGCCTCGTGGCAGGAGTTGGTCTGTGGTTCTCACTGAAGGAATCTGTGCTGATTTACAGCACCTCGTGCTCAAGCTCACAGGGAGAGGATTGTGCCTCTCTGCTCCACTCAGGTGAGACTCACCTGCAGTGCTGCCCCAGCTCTGCTCTGAGCACAGGGAGCACAGGTTGCTGCTGGAGTGAGGCCAGAGGAGGCACCAAGTGATCAGAGAGATGGAGCAGCTCTGCTGGGAGGTTGTGTCTCTCCATGACTTCCTAAGCCATGTCAGCTGGAGTTTCAAGCCTTTTTTGGCTCTTCTAAGCAATGTATTTTGGTTTCCCTGACAAGTAACATGAATTATATTCTATTATTTCACAAATAACACCAAAAAAATCAATAGAGACTTCTTCCTTATAGTCAGAGCCCAGTTGAGTACAGAGCTTGAGCACAGGTCTGAAAGGAACATCAGATGGAGATTACATTCCATAACTGCACCCTCAAATAACCTGAGAATATCAGGGTTTATCTCTAAGCCACAAAAAATTGTTGGTTATTTGTTTGACCTCAGTCTCAATGTTTAGAACAAACACAATTCTAAAACAGCAGTTAAGAATTAATGTTGCCCTTACTGAGGGATGTGGGATCTGGGATTGTATGTCATGGAATTATCCCTTTCATGCTTATCAGGTAGAAATAGTTTTAGTTTCTTTGACTTTCTCTTTCTGTCGTCATAATGTAATTCCCATCGGACAGTTCTGGAGGATTATTTAATCTGTATTTACTCTTCCTCAGATGATGGAGAGGCAGAATGAGCAAGACACAAAATGAGGCAGGAAAGGAAATGCCTCTGGCAAGACATAAAGGTCATTGTAACAATCTCATTTCCTCCTTGAAGTTTACCTGGGAGTCCCAAACTCTTGTCCTTCGCTCTAGCTCTGCCACTCTGAAAAAAGGAACTTGGGCCACGTGTTGCAATTCTGTGGTATTGTGGTGGAGTGGAGCATCCCTTTCCCTTCAGCCCCCAGCAGCATTTATAAGGAGCTCTGTGCTTCCTCCACATCACAACACAACCTGCCTGGCAACTGCAGCTCCAGGATCACAGCCAAGGTGAGAACTCAGCTCTTCTCTTGCTCTGGGAGCCGCTGCTCTGGATAAAACTGATAAGAACTTAACATAGTTGATTTGAAAGTGTGTTTAAATGGTTTCTGTGACTTTTTCTTGGGACAGCATTTATGTGCTTATGTGCTTATGTGCCTGGAGTTAGGCACATAGCACACACGTGTCCAGCTCAGAGAGGCATCAGGGGATGTCTGGTTATCATAGCAATGTTTGTGTTGTTGGGGTGTGAGCACTGACAGACCATTTGTGGTCACACTGGTCCCTGCACGTGGCCCTGCCTGGAGCTGGGGCTGGGCCAGGGGAGGCCAGAGGTGCTGTGATCCTGTGAAATCCTTCTGTGGTTCTCACTGAAGGAATCTGAGATGATTTACAGCACCTCGTGCTCCAGCTCACAGGGAATTGGTGGGAACACCAGGGAGGGGATTGTGCCTCTTGCTCCACTCAGGTGAGACTCACCTGCAGTGCTGCTCCAGCACAGGAGGCACATGGAGCTGTTGGAGTGAGGCCAGAGGAGGCACCAAGTGATCAGAGGATGGAGCAGCTCTGCTGGGAGGAAAGGCTGAGGGAATTGGGATTGTTCAGCTGGAGAAGAGAAGCTTTGGGGTGACCTAACTGCACCTTCCAGTGCCTGAAGGAGCTACAGGAAAGATGGAGAGAGACCATTTTCAAGAGCTTGGAGGGACAGGACAAGGGGGAATGGCTCACACTGATGGAGAAGAGGTTTAGATTGGCTATTGGGAAGGAATTCCTCCCTGTGAGGTGCTGAGGCACTGGCACAGGTTATCCAGAGCAGCTGTGGCTGCTCCATCCCTGGGAGTGTTCCAGGCCAGGCTGGACAGGGCTTGGAGCAGCCTGGGCTGGTGAGAGGTGTCCCTGCCCCTGGCACGAGTGGGACTGGATGAACTGTTAACTTCTTTCATCAAAAAACCTAACCTTGAAGCTTCTGCCTGAAACCAGGAGAAACTCTTCTCCCTTGGAGGTTTCAAGTTTGACAAAAGGTTGTTCTGATGCCTGTTTTGGGTGGTGATCAGTGCCATGTTCCACTGGCAGGAATCAGCATCTTGCAGAAAGTTGCAAAATCCATTTTTCTTTTGGAAATTCCAGACACTCCTTCCTGCAGCAGGAAACCAGCAGCAGCCAAGGGTTTGCCTGTTCCTGAAGCAATGCACTGCTGATAGTGTGTTATCTTGGAGCTCTTTCCCAGCCTGAATGATTCCGTGGCTCTGTGCTAGGCTCCCTGATGGCAACAGGCTGCTCCCTGGGGCTGGTGCCTCTGGCTGAGCAATGGGAGCCGCTTGTCTCCTGGTGCTCCCAGGAGCTGCCAGTGAGTAACAGGTTCAGTGCACACAGCAGCACAAACATCCTCTCCAGAAATCAGGAGGGATACTCCCCTTTCACTGGAGAAAGGCTATTTGGGAGGGGAAAACCCCAAATCATTTGATTTTTTTGTTTTCCATGAGTATTCAGACTGGAGTCAGAGCAGCCTTTGGAGCTACATTGACCAACCTCTTTTTCTGTCATTCTCCTATTCATTTCACTCAGTCTCCAACTGGGAAAGGTCTGGAGTGTATCCAAATAATTTTTGTTAAAGGGTTCTATGCACCCAGTGGTTACCACAGTACTTGGCAAATGCTTCCTGAGGAGCTCTAGTTGCATTTGGAATTCAGGAAAAAGTTATATATTGTCTATACTTTTATGTATTGTCTATACTTTCACACAACACTGCTGTACCTGCCTAGCCCTGCCTGAAAACAGCTGTGGCACTGAGTCCAGCTGGAATCCTGCCTGAAATTGCTTACAAAATGCATTAGACTGTGCAGTCTCAGGTGGATGCTGGAACAGTTAGGTGTCAGTGCTGGCACCAGCTCTGCACTAGTGACCTGTCCTGCTGTCACTTGTGCTCACAGGGATGGTGGAGACAACAGTGCAGCAAAACACTCCAGCAGGTCCTTGTTTTGCTCACAATCCTTTGTTTCTATAGGGTTCCTGATGTGCTTAGCCAAGGAATGCACTTACAGGCTTTGTGCAAATGAAATTTGATGTCCATTGATCCTTCAGTTCAGTGCCTTGTTCATACAGAGCCACAGAATCAATTAGGGTGGAAAAGAGCTCTGAGACCATCCAGTCCAACCTGTGACCCATCACCACTTGTCAGCTAGAGCAGAGCTCTGGGTGCCACGTCCAGTTGTTCCTTGGACACCTCCAGGGATGGTGACTCCACCACCTCCCTGGGCAGCACATTCCAGTGCCTGACAGCCCTTTCCATGAGGAAACTCCTCCTGGTGTCCAACCTGAACCTCCCCTAGCACAGCTTGAGGCTGTTTTGTGTCATCCTGTCCCTGGGAGCAGAGCCTGACCCCACCTGCTGCATCTCCTGGCAGGAGCTGGAGAGAGCAGAAGGTTCCTTTTCTCCAGGCTGAGCCCTCACAGCTCCCTCAGCTGCTCCTCAGAGGATTTCCTCTCCATCCCTTCACCACTAGCCTCACTGGCATCAGCAGGACTTTCTTGCCTAAGGAATATCTGGAAGGAACCAGGGAATGCCCTTGAGCTCCTGACCGTATCAGACCTATGCACAGAACAATTTCCTCTAAGTTCTGTGATTGCTTCTCTAAACTGACTTGTGCTGAGAATGAGTGCATCAAAATCTTGGCCTGAGCTCCAGTGCAAACCTGATTTTCAATTTTTATGGTGCTCAAGAGTTCTTAGAACAGGAGAATGTTTCCCAGTTTCCCAGGGCTGACACTGCCTGTGCAGCAGGAGCCTGATCCCAGAGCCTGATCAGAGCCTGGTCTCAGAGCCTCAGCTCAGTAGTGTGTTTTCTCCCTACAGATGTCTCACCTGCTCCGGGTGCTGCTGCCACTGCTCTCCCTTGCTGCCCTCCTGGAAGCACAGTGGAAACTGAGGGAAAATGGTAAGCAGTGAGCTGCAGGGCAGGGGGCTCAGAGCTGTGGCCACACACAGTTTGCTAACTGCTCTCTCTCAGTGCCTCAGGCCAAGGCTCTTCCTCTGTGTTTGCTGGGGAATAACTAACCAACCACTTGCAGCTACAGTCAGAAGTCCTGAAATGTCCAATGGCATATTTGCAATCTGTGCATCAGTAAATCTGCCATTGCCTATTCCTTCTCCTGCTCCAGGAGTGTCAATCCTACAGCCTGGGAGCAGGAACAGCCTCTTGTGCCTTAGGTAACAGCCCCAAACCAACCGAGTGGAGAAGTCATTGTAAAAACATAAATATTTCTGAGCAAAGCCTAAAGCTAGAAATAGTTTATCAACTTTTCTGGTAAATAGGCTAAATGTAAATATATATGTAAAATACAGGGACAAAGAGAGACAATTTCTTTGAATAATTTGGGCTAAACTCAGATAACCAGATTTGCTGTTCCCTTCACCCAGTGCAGCCCCATGGCCCACACTGCCTCCTGTGGCACTGCCCCACGAGGCCCCTAACAACAGGAGAAAACATCCTCAGCCTGAGCGTTCTCTCTGCCCATTACTTTCCCCCACATCTTTACATTAAGGGAATGACTTCTCCCCTGTGTTCCCTGGGCAGTCCCACAGTGCTGCACACTGCCAACCTGTTTGTCAGCACTGAGAGGAGCTTTGTGTTTGGAGTCTGTGAGTTCCACCTTGCCTGTGCTTCACTGGTGTCCTCGAGCTGAATGTTTCTTGCCAGCTTAGAGTCAGTGTCTGACAGGTTATTTCTTAGTGTTGCTTTGTGGCAAAGCTTTAAAGCTCTCCTGGTGGGGAAATGCTCTGGTGAGAAGGTCCTGGAGCTCACTGGAACTCACTCAGAGCTCCTGGAGGGCAGAGCTGCAGCAAAGGGCTCAGCCCAACCTGCCATGGTGAGTGTGAGGAGCTGCTAACTTCCTTCTCTGCCATGTGCAGTGTATGTCATAGAATCTGAGTGGAATGCTGAGACACCAGGCACAAGAGTGGAGCTCACCTGCAACACCTCTAATGAAGCAGTATACTGGAGGAAGGACTCAGAGTGGAAAGGCCAAGGGAAGACTCTGATTGCTGAAGTGAAGGAGTTCCCAGATGCTGGCAACTACACCTGCCGGGCAGAGAACACCCACGAGATCCTCAGCTACAGCTTCTTACTCATAGCTAAAATTGACTCCAATGGGCAGATGATCAGGTCAATCCTGAAAAGCTTTAAAGGTAGGTAAAGATGATGTTGCTTGCTCAGCCTCGTGCTCTGCAGGCCTGGGCAGCTCCCTGGAAACACAGGAGAGACACCCACCTCAGACTGGGCTCTCCTCAATGCTTCCCTGGCGGTGACAGGCAAACAACTCCTGCAGCTCTGTGTGCTGCAGCTGATGACCAGCACAGGGATCAGTTGCCATGGGGCTAACTTAGGACTCACTAGACCTGTAGGAATGATTGGGTGCAGGATAACACTGATACCACACCACACCAAGGAAAGGTTTCTTTCTTCTGTTCTCAGAACAGCAGCAGCTTCCCAAAGAGCTGCAACTGACAGGGAGTAGGTTTAGATTGGATATTTGGAAGGAATTCCTCCCTGTGAGGTGCTGAGGCACTGGCACAGGTTGCCCAGAGCAGCTGTGGCTGCTCATCCCTGGGAGTGTTCCAGGCCAGGTTGGATGGGGCTTGGAGCAGCCTGGGCTGGTGGGAGGTGTCCCTGCCCAGGGCAGGGGTGGAATAGATGAGCTTTAAGGTCCTTCCAACCCAACCATTCTGTGATTCTCCCCTGGCTGCACTCCCAAGCAGAGGTAACAAACACAGAGGTTTGATAACTGAATAGCTGTGAGATTTCTTTGTGAAGGGAACAATGGGTTTGTGTGGATGAATCTCCTGCTGACAGCTGTCACCCCCAGCCTGGCTGTGCTCTGGCTGCTGTCAGTAGGCACAGGGATGAGGTGGTGCCACGAGGAACAGCCTTTGGCCACCAGCTGTGGCTGTGTGGCTGTGCAGCTCCCGTGGCCGCTCACACCAGGCTGTGGCTGCTGTACCCACCTGCCAAAGCAGGTAGAGCCCACTGGATTACTGACTTCTCGGGCAAAAAGGATAAATAAATCATGTTTTCTTTCTTCTTCCATGCAGAGCCAAACTGGACATTTCTGAAATGTGAGGCCAAGAACTACTCTGGAATTTTCATGTGTTCATGGATGACAGAAAATGAGAGTCCAAATGTGAAGTTCACCATCAGAAGCCTAGAAGGGTAAGAGTTTGTACTTTCCTTAACAATCTCATAGCAAGGCCAGGGCAGCTCTTTGAGATACTCTGAGCAGGGAATCCTGCGTTTTTGGCTGTTGAGGACATGTAGAAGGTGAGAATTGCTTCTTCCAGAGTAGGAGCATATGCAAGATGCTTTGAGCCATCACTGGGCCTAACTTGACTAGTGAGGGCATACAAGTTGCTCAGAAATTAATAAAGCCTTGGAAATGGAACGACCTCACTGGGCTGTTAGAGGCACAAAGTGACCTGAGTAGTAGCAAAACAGTTCATGGAGGAGAGAGAGGAAGTGCAGCCAAAAGCAGAAACTGCCAGAGCTGTGAGTGCCTGTGCTGCAGACGTGGAGAGTGAGGGAGCAGGAGGCTGTACCCTCTGCAGAAGCCACATGGCCACGGACAAGTCTCTGTTGAGGAACACTGCAGAAACCTCCTGGGGAAATGTGTGACGGGAACCTCGTGGGGATTTCTGCCTCCCACTGCTCCTGGGGCTTTCTCCAAAACATGGAGAGCCTCAGCAAAGGTCACTTCAGCCTGTTAAAAAGAAACAACTGCAAAATGTTTGATTTTGCTGGATGCAAGAATAGAACCAGGTTCAGGTAGTACTTCTTGGGTGGCTTTTGCTATTTTTTGCTCCATGGATCCTTCTTACCCGTCCGTTTCTTCAGCAAGGTCTGAGAGGGTGAGGTAACAAAGACAGTGGAGCTTGCCAAGGGCTGGTGGTAACAAGAAATGAGATATCCTCTTTAGGCTCAAGCACTGCTGGCTCTGCCAAGCAGGAGTGGAACTGGCTGTGGTTTTACACTGGTGCACTGAAACTGTGACAACTCCCACTGAACTGCAGCAGGTGATGTGCAGCCACCACACGACACAGGCAGCATCAAAACGTTTCCTCAGGGTGTTGTGTGGCAGCACTCAGAACAAACCATCACTCCCAGCCCTCTCTGCTGTGCTCAGCCCCCAGGGACAGGTGAGCTGTGGCAGCCCCGTGGCCCAGCCCGACGGTGCCATCACCAGGTACACAGCCCAGTGCCGCCGGGACAACCACTGCCCCTTTGCTGAGGAGCACCAGCCCATCGAGATGTTCCTGGAGGTCACTGACGAGGTGGAATACGAGAACTACACCAGCAGCTTCTTCATCAGGGATATCAGTGAGTAGACCAGGGCTCAGGAATAATCTCAGCTCTGCTCTTGCTGCTGACAGTGGAACTGGCAGTAGCTGCTCTGACCAGCCCTGGGAATCCCTGTCCTGTGCTACTGTAACTGTGCACCAAGCCCCACTTACAGGAACAGGGGAAACATGCCATGGCAGCAGTCTGGAGGGGGATGAGGAAGTGAAGAAGTAATATCTTCCTGGCTTGTGACCCCCAACCCTCTCACGCCCACATCTCCCACAAGTTCCTGTAGTACTCTACTCCACGGCCACGTGTTGGGAGGGACATGTAGGAGAAGTCAGAGGGTGCTCTGTAACCAGCAGGATCTGCTCCAAGGGCTGGTTCAGGCCAGAGATGCTTCCCTTGACCCACCCCTACAGAAGGGCACCAGGGCAGGGTAGTGGAAGTGGAGAGGAGCCCAGAGGACTCAGCTGTGGCCATGATGCCACAGGGCACAGGGAGGTGTAACAGCACTTGGAAGAAACAGAAGTTTTGCTAAATGCCCTAGTGGTCAGCAGGGGTTGAAGATATTCCTCTGTGTCCCACAGAGCCCTCTGCAGCCCTCCAGGCTGAAAAAGAAGGATCTTCCCCAGAGAGATTCTGGGAGCGTGCTTGATTTTCTGCAAGAAGCAGTTAGGGAGTTCTTACACAGCATGTCTACTCCTCTCTTAATCCCACGGAGGCTCCCAAAGCTCATTCCTGTACAACCACCACCACCTGACATTGTGTTGCTACAGTGAGTTCATTCCCTCTGTGTTTTCTCTTGCAGTTAAGCCTGACCCACCCCAGTGTCAGTACGTGGCCTCGACCGGAACAGTGACCTGGACATACCCCAAAACATGGAGCACCCCAAAGTCCTACTTCCCTCTGACTTTCAAGGTCAAAGTCGAAAACACCAAGAGACGCAAGCCTCAGGTAGGAATGCAACATTGAAACACAATTTCTTGCTTGAACGGGGAGTGTAAATAGCATTAGCTTTGTGTGCAAGAATCATGAACCAAAAGGTGCTGAGACCCAAACGTGGCAAGTTCTGTCCTGGCAGAAAAACCTTCCTGGTGCTGTGAGCAGTGAGATCCCTGGTGTAACTGGGGAGAGAAGCCCATGCCCACATTGCACAGCTGTGCTGGCATGAGACAAGTGTTTACTAAACCGTTGGTTGGCTATGTGGGTCCTAGTGAGGGAAAATCCCAGTGTCCCAATCAAGCAGCCTGGGATCTGGATTTCCTCCTCTGCTGTTGGTACCTGGGCAGCTCTGACTTTGTCGGTGAATTGGCCAGGGAGGAATCCCTGACCCACGTGGAAGTGTTTCTGTGTGGATTGTGCTCTTTGCCACTGTGTTTCCAGTTAGTTATCTGCGGGCTGGCTGGCGCTGGCGGAGGTTTCCCGGGAATCCTCCAGCCTGTGCCGGCAGATGGGGCCATTCCCCCAGTGCTGAGCCCCGCGCTCGCACAGCTTCCCCGGAGGATCCCTCGGCTCTGAGGGCGCCTCTGCAATCAGCCGCAAGTCCTCAGTGGGAATTTCAGCGATACTGAAAAGGAGCAACTTCTGTTTTTAGTGTTGCTACTCCGGGAGCAGAAGGAAATGGAGCAAACCCAGATAACCAAATGACCCTGTGTTTCAGTGCCTGATTCAGTCTGGGGGTTGGATCACCTTAGAACACCAACCCCAGTGGGACATGAGCTTTGCAGTTGGTCTCTGCTGAGGCTCAGGCTCTCACAGGCCCTCAGGGCTCTGCTACCAGTGGGTGAAGTTGGTGCCTCTGGCACACCAGAGTTCCACGTGGATCCATTCTGGCACTGCACTGAATGTTCCTCCTGAGCTTTACACCCACTGAAGGAGCTGTGCCCTGTTCACAGGTCATTGAGGTCGATGAGGAGTCTGTCCAGCTGTCAAACACTGGGCCCAGGGACAGGATCTCCGTGCAGGCCAGAGATCGCTATTACCACTCCTCCTGGAGCGACTGGTCCTCACTCTGCAGGTAAGGCCCAAGGAACCTCCTGCTGGAGAAAACAGAACTGAGGAAACAGAGTCCTTTGAATCAGAGAGGAGCAATGGATGTAGGGTCACGGGTTGTAGTATAGAATCACAGAGTCACAGACTGGTTGAGGTTGGAAGAATCTCAAGCTCACCCAGTCCCACCTCTGCCGTGGGCAGGGACACCTTCCCCCAGCCCAGGGTGCTCCAAGCCCCATCCAGTCTGACCTTCCCCAACTAGGCAACTAGAAAACACTCTTTAGGAAATCCAGAGTTTGGCCATTGCTGGTGTAAGTCCTGCTGATTTCTAGCCCTTCTGCTCACTGGCAGCTTATGAACCGATGCTGAACATCCAAATCCAGCAGAGAATCCACTCACAGCCAAACTGACCAGGAAAATGAGCAAGGGAGTGAGAGAGAGAGAGGTGTTTCCTACTAGAAAGAAAAGCTATCAGCAGCTACTCCTGGGAATGGCTGTTTTCCCATTCTGGGATTGATTCACACTCTCTGTCTGGTCTAAATTTTAATCTTCTTCCTCTCCTCTGATTTGTCCCTTTGGGGTGGGATTTTTCCAGCTGATGTAGATGCAAATCTCTGATCTCCAAGTCTCCCGGGTCACACTGCTGGGGAGTTGTGAGCTGGTAGCCTCTGAAATGAGATCCCACTGCTCTGCAGATCCAGTTGTGTTGGTCCAGGGGCAGTCAGGGATCCCAGTGGGATTCCACTGCTCTGCAGGTCCAGTTGTGTTGGTTCAGGGGCAGTCAGGGATCCCAGTGGGAGCTGAAGGGAGGTTTGGATTTCGGGGGCTGGGCAGTGCCCCTCCCCCACCAGCCACAGCTGAGTCACTGAGCCCCACGGCACGACCTGGCGGATGTGTCCTGAGCCCTGCAGAGCCACCGAGCGGTGGCACTGCCCTACACGGCTCAGACCAGCAAGGCTGTACTGAGAATCGGGCTGGAAATGCAGCTCTGAGGGGAGTCAGGAGAGTCCTCATGCCAATGCACTTCCTCCTATCTCACAGATAGCAGCGAGAGGCCCCGGGAGGGTGGCACAAGGCTCCTTGAGAAAGCACAAGGCGAATTAGCACAAGAACATAAGCACAACGCGAAGAGAAAGCTGCAGCTGATTCTGAAGAAGCCATAGCACGTCTCCTGCTGCTGCCACAGAGGGATGTGCTCCCCTGGCAGCCCCGAGACCCCGCGGGCCCAGCAGCACCTTGGGCACAGCCCACGTTACGATGACACGGCTGCTGCCCCGACGTGCTGCTGGCAGCTCCCGTGGCTTCTGCACATCCCTGGATTGCATTTATTTATTGACTATTTATTGACTATTTATTGATGTATTTATTGATATATTTATTGATGTATTTATTTATTTATTTATTTATTGTGTCCTGCAAGGGCCACTCGGTGGCACTTGCTGTTCCAACCATTTCAGGTGTTTGTCTGTCTCATTTATTTGTACGTGTTTGTGCTGAGCTGCAGCAGCACAGAGAGCCTTGGCTGGGGAGCAGCTCTGTGCTGTCGTGGGCAGTTTTCTGGCAACACGAAGAATTCCAAGCTGCTGTGCCCCAGGCAAGAGCACAGGAGTCAGGGATCTGCCAACTCCAGCCAAGGCAGCTGAAATCGTTCCTGCAGCGTATCTGGTACCTCAGAGACCAGTTGGTAACCAGGTTTGTGTGGATGTTAAGCATCTGATGAGTTAGAGTTTTAGAATACAGATTTTTATAGTTCATTTTGGAAGTATTTCCCACCTGCTGCAACAGGTGTTGGTGTCTCACAGAACCTCAGCTAAAGCCCCTCAAGTCCTGGTTCTGAACTGCCTACAGTGTTAAGTCCCCAGGGCTGGAAAGAAGCAGAAGCATGTGCTGAAGTCTCTGTGTTTTTCATAGAATCTCAGACTGGTTTGGGCTGGAAGGACCTTAAAGATCATCCAGTTCCACCTCATGCCATGGGCAGGGACACCTTCCACTGGGGCAGGTTGCTCCACCCATCCTGGCCTGGAACACTCCCAGGGAAGGGGCATCAAAACATCCGAGTCCTGATGCAAAATACAGTGAAATATCTTTGAGGATTCAGACCTAAACAATTCAGACTTTAAGAAAGACTCACTGACCTTACAGAGCCTTTCATTGCCATGATGCTTCCTTTTCTCCAGCCCTAGCAATGAGTGCAATTTGTGACCTCTAAACACTGGAACGTGTGAAGTATCTGATATTTCAGAAAACTTGATAATCTAACAGATGCTGTTAGTCTGTATTAAGTTTACATGTCTCATTTCTGCTGGGAATGCAATTGACTGTGCTGGTTTTACCAAGGAGCTAACAATAAACACATCTGAAAACAAGAAAACTTGGTTGACTTGTGATCTTTTAAGAGTGGTTGGTGTCAACTCTCACTTTTCCCCCCAGAGCATCACACACTGCACCTGAGACAACTCAGGGAGAGTAATTATCACTGATAACTGTACCTAATTCATGGCCTGTCAAAGTCACAGGACGAGGAGCAAAGGGACAAGTGTGAGTCAGAAGGATCTCCTGAACCCTCTTCTGCAGGCAAGGAGAGCACTGAGGTTCTCTGGCCTTTGTGGTCAGGAGGTTTGCAACTGAAACCAGCCTGACAGAGATCTTGAGGTCTCTGAGGTTTCTCTCTAGTCCTGTTGGTGCAGTGTTCAGAGTTCTTAGGCCCTTCCTGTTCAGATTTCAGAGTTGGAGCCCTAACACCACTGAAACCAATCCCTGAGCCTCTCACTGACTTGGGTCCAGCCCAGTCTTCATTCCCTGCCAAGTGTACTAGTGTGCTGAGAAAGTCTGTATTGATCTATTGCCTTCAGAGGAATGTGCCTTTCTGGTGCCATGGTGAGGTGAATTAAACCTCCCTACAGGAAGCTTTCCTGGCATGGATTCTGAGGCAATGAGGAGCGAGGGGAGTCACTGGCTAAGGTTCTTCAGGAGAATGGCAAAGCAGAGCTTGAAGCTGCCCCTTTCCTGCAGCAGTCACACTAACTGGGAGATGTCTGTTCTCCGTGGGCTTCAATCCTTGACTATCCACGCCCTGGGCCTTGCATGGATCCTCTGAGTGCCTGCTCTAGGAGCTGGCAGTCTCCCTCCTCTGAGGGACTGTTGAGATTGTATAAAAGGGGTTAATACCAGAGCTCAAATACTCTCTCCAGCAGCTCCATGCCCTGCACATCATTTCCCAACACGCTCCATCCACTCAAGGTAATAGTAGTTGATGCATCAGTTAGTCCTTGGACTTCTCTTTCCTAATTCCTCTCCTTGTTGCACTGCAAATAGTCTGGAAACCTTCTGAAGAGTGTGAGAGTGCAGACTCAGTCAGGCTGCACAGAGCACAGCATTGGCCCCACAAACTTCAGATTGCACAAAGCTGCTGAGATGAAGCGACAGAGCTGAGTTTATTCCCGAGGCCTCTGTGCTACAGAGTCATTAAAGTCACCTCCCAGGCCTCTCCAGGAGGTCCTCACTCTGCTCCCACTCTGGGCAGGTGCAGCTTTCTATTCATACTCATCACTCAACCTGTGGCTTTAGGTTTTGCCTACCACACCTCCCTCAATCTGCCCCAAACAGAGACTGACTAACTCCCTTCAGGGCTTTTTGTGGGTGCTCCTCGGCCCAAAGAATGCTTGACAAATAGCTGATGTCCTTAATGAGGCACTAATCGGTTGCAGGAGGCACCTGCCAGCCTCAAGTGCCTCAGCCCTTAAAGCTGGGCAGGCAGGCACTTGCCAACAGCAGAGGGGGGAAAGGCTTATGTCTAATTACACAGATTTCAGGTCCCAGGGCTTCATATCCATCATTTCCTCCATGCTGACCTGCATCCTATGCCTCCTCTTCATCAGTTACAGCTTTTATAAAAGGTATTTCTAACAGAGGCAAACCCAGTGCGTGTCCTCCAGCCTTGCTCAGACATAAAGAAACCTTTTTTCAAATCTGTCAGTTTGACTTCAGTGTGAGAGAACTCCAAAGTGCTCAACACCTGGAAACTGCATCTTCAGGGAACTGATGGTAAATCCTACTCAGTGCTCACTGTCCAGTTCATGGTGTGTAGTGTTAAGCTGATCATGCCCATTTGGCTTCTGTCTATGCAGAACCAAGTCACTCAGAGCTATCGGTGGCTCTGGGTAGCAATTGGAGTAACTGAGGAACTCAAGGGATCCCAAGTTACTTGCAGGATGGGAGGTACCAGCCTTTTATTGCATCCCAGGGAGATCAGAAGCTACAAACCAACCCACAGAGCTCAGCTCCAGCCCCTCACAGTGGTGTTGGGTTTGTTTTTGCCCTTCAGCTGGGGCCTGTCCTGGCCCAACACCTGCAATGGTACAGAAAGGCTCTTTGGGCCTTTCTTAAGGTGTGGGGAATGGGAAGCTCACCAGGCAAATACCCAAGAGTTTTGGCACAGTTTGATGCCTGAACAAACACATCACTTGGTTCACAAATCTCCCGTTGAGCAAGATATCAGGAGGCTGATGGAGTAATTGCCCATGGGTGGACAGCCCTCACCGCCCGCGGCAGGACGAGGCAGCCTCGGGACGAGCTGTTCCCTGGGAGCAGGCGCTGGAATCCCTGAGGTGAGCTCTCATTGGTGACCACGGCAGTGTGCCTGGGCTCGCCCATTCCTCGGAGGTGTGTGCTGGGTGAGAATGTGGCTGCAGCCGCC
>NW_008653157.1:32760-42540 GCF_000695815.1 Acanthisitta chloris
CTGGAATGCAGCCAGGTGACATCCTCGCACCCTCCCAGCACAACGGAGCAGGCACTTAGCTAATGCCGCAGCACGTTTGGCATCCCACGTGCTCTGCTTGGGACTCCAAAGCCAAATGCAATCTGTAAAGAATTGTGAGCAGTTTTCTTGCTCTCAGAACAATGCACGCTAAGGTTTCATCAGCTGCAACAGCTTTTTCTTCTGCAAAAGATCAGCTTGGAGAGAGAAGGTGAGGAAAGACAAGATGCAATGATAAAGGCAGAAAACTATGAGAGGTCCACAATTAACCTACATAGAATCATAGAATCCCAGACTGGGTTGGGTGGGAAGGACCTTGGAGCTCATCCAGTCCCACCTCTGCCCTGGGCAGGGACACCTCCCACCAGCCCAGGCTGCTCTGAGTTCCATCCAACCTGGCCTGGAACACTCCCAGGGATGGAGCAGCCACAGCTGCTCTGGACAAGCTGTCCCAGTGTCCCACCATGTGTTCAGACCATGTGTTCCACCTCAATGGGAACCACCAGGAGTTTGCTGATGAGGACAAAATTTCCATCACAATTCCCCAATAAAAACAGAGTATTTACCATAAGTTTCAGCATCAGTTTTAGGTGTGATGAAGAGGCTTCACTCATCCAGCTTTGGGACAGCTGCAGCTGACATTCCCTGTGGCACCACAGAGCCAGCTGGGTTGGATTGGGCCCTGGGAGTTCACCTGGTTCCCCACACCCTCACCCAGTGCTGGGACATGACCAGCTTAGAGCAGACCCCGCTCCAGTATCTCCAGTGATCCCCAGATAACCTGTTCCCATGCTTCATTGCTCTCGTTGTGAAATTTGTTTTCCTCACATCTAATTAGAATTTCTCTTGCTGCAATTTGCACTGTTCTCTCTCTTCCTTTCACTGTGCACCTCCAAGGTGACTCTGGCTCCTCTGTACACCCTCAAAGAGCGGCTGAAGACATCGCTGAGCCTTTGGCATCTGTCTCCAAACTGAGCAAACCACTTCCCTCAAGCTCTCCTAGCACATGCTGCATCCCCTTAACCAGCTTGGTGGGCCCTCACTGGTTCTGATCCAGGATTTCAGTGCCTTTCTTGTGCCAGAGAGCCCAGAGCAGTACACAGAACACCAGACACAGCCTCGCCAGTGCTGAGCTTGCTAATTCCACTCACTGACAGTCCAGAACGGAGAGCTGGACTTGTTCACTGCAGGGGAAAACCACTGACTCATGGTCAACCTGTCCACTGAGAGAACTGTCTCACCCCTCACTCTGCCACTGAATGTTCTCGAGGACAGCAGACAGCAAACTTAGCAGACAGCAAACAGATGTTTGTCCTCTCGTGCTGGAGGGATGGACACTGAGGTTGCATCACAGCACTGTGTCAAGGGAAGATAGCAGCAGATTTCCTCATTCCAGTGTCAAGGAACCGACGTGTTCTGTCAGGCTGCAGCTTCGGAGTTTCAAGACATCCTCACAATTCTTGTTTGCTCAAAACTATTCTGAAGTTTCAAGACATCCACACAATTCTTGTTTGCTCAAAACTATTCAGCTCAGGAGTTCCTTCCGGGTTGTTCTGGGGTTTGTTTCCTAGCGTTGGTAATTGTCCAGCAGATCAGTGGATGCTCTCTGTGCCAGGCCCTTAGCAGAGTGCTGGGCTCCCCACAGCACAGCTGTCCTGACACCCCAGAGCAGAACCACCCAGACCAACCCCAGTGCAAACCACTCTGCCCGTGGGACCTCAGCCCCACAGGAATGTGTGCGGATGTCCATGTTGAGAACATAGGAAAATTTAAAACAAGATCACTAAGGGCATTGAAAAAAAAGATGTAGGCCTCCATCTCAAACCAGACCTTTATTTATCCCAGAACTTGAATTTGATGGTGCTTGTATTTTTCATGCCATCAAGCAATGAGAAATGAACCATTAATCACCTACATTCTTTAAAGACAAGATGATCCACATCCCTCTCGGGATGAGTTAGTGGGGCCCAAGGTCTAATTGATCTTGTTACAGCTTTATCTGTAGGAACCTTCATTCCCTCTGTTTCACTGGAATCAGCACACGTGGCCCCAGCTCCTGCATGGCAGTGGGGACAGAGCGTGATGATCTCCCAGGCCCCCTCCAACCCAGGCCATTCTGTGAGCCTGTGATTCTGTGCTGTGTTTGTTTACAGAATCCCACACGACAAGACACTAATTGTGCTGAAAACAGTGACCAAGGAGATGAGAGGCAGGCAGAGGAATCTCCTCCACCTCTCCAGGAGAGCAGTAACTCATGCACAGTGGCTGTGAGCTCGTCCCTGCCCTGTGCCAGGCAGTGCCATGTGGTGTCTTTGCTCCTTCTCTCACAGTTTCTGAGCTCTGAACTGGTGGAACTCTGAAGGCAGAAGAACACTAGAGGACTGGGGGATCCTCTGGGCTGTGTGAAGGTGCTCAGGTGGAACACAGACCTCTCCAGAGCTCAGATCGTGGCTGTAGTAACCAGCATTGCCACAAGTGGCTCCAAAGTGTCAGAGAATGGGATCTAATCAGCTCCACTGGGATGAATCTTTTGGAACACACCCAGTAGGAATCCTTTTTTCCCTGGGAATTATGTTCACACTGTGAGTCAACATGGCAATAACAGACCAGCAATACGTAACCACCTTCCTGAGTCACTCCTGGGACTCGCTGATGGAGCTGAACAGTTTGTTAGGCAAGGGGCTTAGCCAAGGGACAATACATCTCCTCTCTCAACACAGCCCATGCTGTGACACTTGGTTTGCCCTGTACTTATGACCTTCACATTGCACAGGAGACATTCTATTGACACTACCCATGGGCAACACCTTCTTCTAATTACCTTCTCTGCAGGGCATTTCATCATCAGTGTTCCTGCTCTGTGTATATATCTCTGCTCCCAAGGCCACATGGACACACGCTGCAGCTGAGCCTGCTGGAATACCTGGAGGACAGAGTGCTGGGAAGCAGGTCAGGGACCCATGTCTGCCATGAAGATAACAGGTGTCTTTGTGCTCCTCACCCTGGCAGTTCTTTGCCTGGCACGTGAGTAACCTCTTCGTTTATTCACAGTTCTCGTGCCCAAACACTGCAAGTTTCTCAGTGCTGGGGCAGTGAGCAGAGGTTCCTGCTCTGGGTGGGCAATGTTATGCTTGTGCACTATTTATCAAGCACTGTTGCATCAGCTGTCATTGCAGACCTGAGTGGTGAAATCTTCTCCTTGCTGGTGGTGTGAGTCAGAGCTGGGGCTAAGCAGAACTGTAAAGCCTCAAACTCCAGCAGGTTTTACCTATTGATTTTTTAACTTCCAGCTTGGAGCCGATCAGGTCCTTCTCCTGCCACACCGACCAAGAAGAGAGTTGATTACCCACAGGCCACTTGATATGGCAGTGAATCACCTCTCTATAGTGTTGGCTTGCCAGGTTAGAGAGTTTGAGGGGCAAGTTGCTCTGTGGTAAAATAGGGAGCTGGGGAAAATTTCTTGAGCCTTTATTGGGTAATGATTTTGGGGTTTCTTTTGCTCAAAACTTGCAGTAAATATATCTAATATATCTAAATAAGTACATTTGAAATGACACAGTTCACACCTCTGTATCGAGTTATAGAACAGCATAATAGTATAGAAGCTCAAAAGCAACATGAATATTAAAGAAGGAACACAAAGAAAATTGTTGGGGTCCTCGCAAGGGATGGACTGCAGCACACACCAATATGATGTGTGATAGCCAACTTTATTTAGGGCACCTAACAGTATTTATAGTAAAATGTCTCCCGTCCATGCAGCTCATGCTGATCACACAACTTTGGATTGGCTGCTCAACCTGTCAATGCTGCAGTTCTTACTTATGATAGGTTACAAGTTTAAGCTGCATCCTGCTCTCACATCCTGGGAAACTGGTAACAAGAGCTACACAGTGTCCACGAGAACCTAAACGACAGCACTATTCTCAGCTTGGCTTGTAAACGACTTACCTTATTTATAAGGCAGTAAAACCAAAACTAAACCTAAAACCCCTGGCAGCAGGAGAGAACAAGACCATTATAAGGTGTTGGATTGAAGACACAGGAATGCATGAAGATAGAAACAAGGTCAGCAAGACCTATTTTGTGTGTCTTGTTTTTAATTGCTTAAGCATTCCTTTAACCATTGTTCAAGTTACAGCTCCTCTTCTAGTATTTATAAGGCAGTAAAACCAAAACTAAACCTAAAACCCCTGGCAGCAGGAGAGAACAAGACCATTATAAGGTGTTGGATTGAAGACACAGGAATGCATGAAGATAGAAACAAGGTCAGCAAGACCTATTTTGTGTGTCTTGTTTTTAATTGCTTAAGCATTCCTTTAACCATTGTTCAAGTTACAGCTCCTCTTCTAGCCAGAAAATGTTAGACCCAAATTTAGGAAACCAAAGAATCTGTTTGTAGCTTGAATAGCTGTGCAAAGTTTGCTCTGAAAATCAGCTCAAGGTGCACATGAAAACAGCCTGATTGCGAATAGCTGTGGAAAGTTTGCTCTGAAAATCAGCCCAAGGTGCACATGAAAACAGCCTGATTGAGATGACATGGTTTGATCTTTCAGTGTTTCAGCAGCTGCAGAAACGTAAATAAATGTGACTTTCATTAGAACTCCAGCAAATCTCTTCCTTGGACTGTTGAGTTTGCCTTCTCTGCAAAAGCTGCAGGAATCAACACCTTTTGAGCCACATCTTTTTGCAATCACTCCCATACCCCTACTGGCTGCTCAAAGGTTACTGGAGAAGCAGTAACATCTTTGTGGCTCTGGGGAAGTGTTAGAGGTTAGATCTAACCCCGTTCCAGCATAAGGAGCACTCAGAGCTCTGGTGGCACTGAGGTTTGGCATGGAGCATGATTTCTACTAGTTTCTTTATGCTGAACAACTTTATTGGAGGAGAAGATGCAACATGAAGATTCCTTCCATGAAAGGAAGTTTCACTGGGAAATGTAATGGCTTTAAAAGATCAAAAAAGCCACAAAGACAAGAGCTAGAGCTCCACTGCCGTAACAGGTTTTCTTCCTGCTGCTCCCATCAGCCTCTGCCCATAACTTTTACCCCTTGGAAGCTCCAGGATGCTGATTGCAGGGCAGGAGAAACACAAACACATTCCTAAGGAAAGTAACACTGTGTCAGCAGGATGGAGACCTGCCAGTGGCACTGATTGCTTTCTGGGAGAGGTAATTGCCATTGTTTGGAAGGAGCTCCCTGCAGCCCCACCTGAGGTCAGGGCCCAGGCAGGTGCAACCCTTGTGCCAGGAGCAGCCAGGGAAACACTCTGAGTGGTGTTATGGTCCCAGCTGTATTGAGGTCCCAGTATGCCAAAGGAACATGTGACTTGCTCACAGCCATTTTTTAATGGACTCAGGAATTAACACCCAGTCATGCCCAGCAACCAGTTGATCCTGAGCAGACTGGCCATGGAATACAATATTGACTCCTGGGCCTTCAACCCTGCTGTGGTGAAAAGGGGAACAATAGCTCTGTTCCCTCCTACCACAAAGGCTGCTCTGGCTGCTGCCAGAGGTTTCTGAGGTAAACAATGCAATAAGCTCCACTTGTTGAAGAGGTTCTGACACCTGTGTCCTATGAAACACCTCAGAGCTTTGCCAGTGTTTGCTTTCGAGCAGGTAAGAGATTGGTGCTGCTGTAAGGGTTGGGACTACTGAAATCAGCCTAGGCTGGAACTGCTCACTAACTGGGTTTTATTTCATCTCTTGCCATTCTGTTTCTACTCCAGATGCTGCCAAAGAGAATGAGGTGAGTACTGATCTTTATTTCTAGATCAAAATATAGAGTTTGTAACGACATGAGGTCAGAAATTAAATTAAATGCTGCCAATATATTGAGTCCCTACAGGTGCCCAGTGCCTGTCATGGGCAGCATCACACACAGCTCTGTGATAAGGGACGTTTATTTCTGAGGGCTTAGCCTTGGCTAAGGCTCAGTGACTGTGCTGCTCTAGAGCAGCTGGCAAAGCATGTCCAAAAGTGTCCTACCCTCACTGTTTCTGTAGGTGGGTGGAGGATGTGGGAAAGGTGCACTCAAGGGGAAATGCCTCTGTGTTTGCAGGTGGACTGCAGCGAGTACAGGAGGTTAGAGAGAGGGAGACCCATTTACTGCGAGAGGCTCTACCAACCCTTCTGTGGCTCTGATGGGAAAACGTACAACAACAAGTGTTCTTTCTGCAAAGCAGTGCTGTAAGTACAGTGACATCACTCCTGCAGGAGCCAAGAGCTGGGATTAGCTGTTAGCTGGGATTCCCATCCCACCTAAGTGCTAGATTTGTTTCAGGGTTGTTACTTGTCTGCTCTTTTGCTTTATCTTTACAGACTAATTGCTTCTCCCCTCTGCTCCTTTGCTTATCTTTACAGACTAATTGCTTCTCCCACCAATATGTCCAATTGATCTAAGTAAATGACCCTGATATTTGTGTGAGCAACTTCCTATTCTGACCTTGATATTTGTGTGAGCAACTTCCTATTCTAGCAGAAACTAGAACAGCAAAGGGAAGAGTCAAATAGCAACGCAGGTCTAACAAGGCACCTGGACTTACACCAGGCCATACAAGAATTCAGAAGTGGTACTGAAAATACTTTGCTTTTGATGAATAAAATACAACATTTTTAAAGGAAAGGTTTTACAGATCAGTGCCCTCATGTCTGCCACAAACGTTTGTAGTGTCCTCTCTGCCAGAGAGCTGTTAGCAAAGGGCTTCAGAGAGGCTTGAGAGCATAAAACGAAGGTTTCTGTCTGCAATATCCATGCCCATTTCCTTTGCAGGAGGAGCAGAGGAGCCTTACACATGAGGCAAGCAGGAGTGTGCTGAGGGAGCTCGGCGAGACACGGAGCTGGGAAGAGCTTCACACCGCCTACCCATCCTGTCTGCCCCGCCCTGCCTGCCCTGCCTGCGCCAGCCACAGCCCGAGCTGCTGCTCTTCCCTCTGCTGCTTCACCCTGCCCCAGTGCTGGGACTGGCACTGCTGGGCCCCCTGCCAACCACTTCCTTGGGATCCCCAGGAGCATACCTGTTCCTGCAGCAAGTTGGTTTACAGGAGCCCTTCACTGTATTTGTCTCCAGAGCTAAAGTCCAAATCTCTACCAGTGCCACCTGAGCTGAGTGGACACAAGTCAGTGCAGGAATGGCCTCTCTGTCTTTTGGTCATCAAGTGTTTTCTTTCATCTACCCAGAACTTTAGCAGATACTTTTTTTCAGCTTTCCCAGGCAGTGCTTTGACTCTTCCAGTTTTGTAAAACTTTAAATGCTCAGTCTTCCTTTGTCTTTGTACAATTCTGGTCCATGTATGTTGTTTAGCTACTCAGTCTGCATGTTTATTAAAACATTGACTCCAGCTTGTTGTCCATGGTGAACTTTCTAGAGAATAAGTTTATTGCATCCATTACTAACTAATGAGATAGTCCCCAAGTTACAGAGAACTGTCATGGATGAGGGTCCAGAGGGAAAAAACAAAGCCTGGAAGACAGAAGATGTATTTCACTAGATGGCCTCATGTTACTGGAATTTTCATATAATCTTGCTCTTTTTCTTCCTTCAAATCAAACAAATCAGGCCAAGTGTAAGTCTGTGTAAACATTACAGCAGTGTCTCTGTTAAATCCTGTCCTCTGAATGTGATCATTAATGATTCTCTTCACCTTGGATGAATTGGAAGCTTTCAGGCCTGAAGAAATTTCTGTTCTGCTCTTACATCTTTATTACCTTCAGTGTTTGTGTCTTTTACACCTGAACAGTCAGTCATGGGAACACATTTCCCAGAGTTCAACCTGCTGAATGACTGACTTGCCTGAGCTTATACATGAGGAGCATCTTGGAACTGTTATGGTTCTGTTTATCTGGAAACCAGGGCCCAGCAATTAGGCAGCAGGTATGCAAATGAGCGAGGTAATATCAGAGCTCAGAGGCTCGTGGCTCTGGGTAGTCAACACAAAAAGGTGCTCACAACAGGTCCTCTTGACTGAAAAAGAGAAAAATAAGAAAACAAAGGTGAAATTGAGAGAAAAACAAAGGTCAAATTGAGAAAATACTCTGAGGTTTCATCATGATGTCAGAAAATCCAGCAGACAATTTGTGGATATTTTCTGCCTTCCAACCTGGCTTGTTACTGCCCCAGTAGATATTCACCCTCTGCTTTAGTATGTTGAGATATTTGACTGTTTGTGGACTAAACCCAAGACATGAAGTGTCCTTAGTGTCACATCCTCAAGAGTAATTCAAGGCCCTATAACAACTAGACCCCTGCATCCCCCTCTGGGACTCTAATGTGTTCCTGATCATTTCTGACATGAAATAGTAGATGAAAGCAGCTGAGGAGCAAGACTTTCCCACATGGAGAGCTTTCCCTCAGCTGCTGGGAGCATCCTGTGCTGCCCCATTCAGCTCCTGCCACATACCAGAGCAAAGAAACACTCACAGATTGCTATGAATGACACCTGAGGAAAATGCTGAGGCAGCTGAGCAATCTGGACAGTCAAGTTTGTGTGATGGAGCAACGACATGGAAATATAGGGAAGGAAAAATGTATGTATCTTGAGTGAGCTACAATTCCCAACAATGCACCCTGTGCTGAGAGCATTGGCCAAACGCTCCCTGAGCTCTGTCAGCCTTGGGGCTGTGCCCACTGCCCTGGGAGCTGTTCAGTGCCCAAACACCTCTGGGGGAAGAGCATTTGCCTAATATCCAACCTAACCCTCCCCTGACAGCTCCAGCTGTTCCCTGGGTCCTGTCTCTGGTCCCAGAGAGCAGAGATCAATGCTGCCCCTCACAAGGAAGTTGTGTACTTTTCCTTCTTAACTGGACTTTGAAATTCCAGCAGAGATGGTCACAGGAATCACTAATTCTGAAGCTTTGCCCCTGTTAAGCCTAGATAATGTCAGGTAGAGCAGGAGACCAGAATGCATCAGCCACCAGCAGGACAGCTCTGGTGCCTCACTCCCAGCGACTCCCCAGGGAACTCCTTCATGGGAGGTTCACTGCCCTTCACGGAGCAGCAGGTGACACAAGCCTTGGCTGACCTGGTCAGGCTGTGACCAAGTCCCTGCAGACCTCCCAGTGCAGCCCCCGAGGGCAGAGGAGCTGTTTACCATCCATGCTGCTCAGGTGCCATCTCCTGGGAGAAGCTCAGCACACCTGCGGGTGCCGACCTGCCACCAGTGGGCATTTAGTGCCTCAGTGAGCATTTGTGCCCTCAGTGACCATTCACTGCCCTCAGGGAACATTCACTGCCGTCAGTGACCGTTCACTGCCCTCAGTGTGTATTTAGTGCCCTCAGTGACCATTCACTGCCCTCAGGGAACATTCACTGCCCTCAGTGAGCATTTCTTGCCCTCAGTGAGCATTTAAGACCCTCAGTGATCATTTAGTACCTCCACTGACAATTCACTGCCCTCAGTGTGCGTTTATTACCCTCAGGGAGCATTTGGCGCCCTCAGTGATCATTTAGTGTCCCCAGTGAGCATTTCCTGCCCTCAGTGTTCATTTAGTACCTTCAGTGACCATTCACTGACTTCAGTGAGCATTTAGCGCCCTCACTGTGCTTTTACTGCCCTCAGCGACAGTTTACTGCCCTCAGTGACAGTTCACTGCCCTCCGCGCTCAGCCTTGAGGCGCAGCTGCAGCGCTGCCGCACCCAAGATGGCGGCGGGGCGTTAGGCGCAGGAGGGGGCGGAAGTGGCTGTGCAGATCCCGGAAGTGGCGATGGCAGTCCCGGAAGGGGCTGTGCGTGCGCCGGAAGGGGCGGTGCGTGCGCCGGAAG
>NW_008653158.1:0-4947 GCF_000695815.1 Acanthisitta chloris
GTGCCGCTCGCCGCGGGTGACAGGCCGTGCCGCCTGTGCCGGGCCTGGCCCTCGCTGCGCTGGTGTCTTAGTGTGGGTTCTGCTGCGGTGAGAGGAGGAAATGACTTTGTCCTCATCTTTACCCGCGGTGGGGCAGAGGGAAGTGAGTGGCTCAACCCAGGAGCAGGGCAGGAGCAGCAGCAGTCTGAGAGATTCTTCTCATAGAATGCTCTGAGTTCGAAGGGATCCACAGGGGTCATCTCCCTCCTGAAGGAAGCCTAGAAGAAAGATATAGAGGGACTTTTTGCATGAGCATGGAGCGACAGGACAAGGGGGAATGGCTTCAGACTGAAAGAGAGTAGGTTTAGGTTGGATATTAGAAAGTTCTTGGCTGTGAGGGTGGTGAGGCACTGGCACAGGTTTCCCAGAGAAGCTGTGGCTGAGAAGTGCTCCAGGCCAGGTTGGATGAGGCTTGGAGCAACCTGGGCTGGTGGAAGGTGTCCCTGCCCATGGCAGTTTGTTGGAACTATATGGATTTAAGGTCCCTTCCAACCCAAACCATTCTAGGATTCTTTGAGTCCAAGTCCTGGCCTGGACCAGAGGCTCTCATGATGTGACCTGTGATAAACAGAAAGTGTGTGTCCTCACTTACTCCTGCATGACGACACGGTGTCATCACCAGGTATCCTGTGTTTGCTCCCCATGTTGCTCCTGAACCAGCTCTTTTTTGGTGAGTGATCACACTGTGTCCAGCCTCCAGGAAAGATCTTCCTGTTTCTCTGGAAGATCCTATATCTGTGGTTTATGGAAATGCATTGTGTGCACTTGAATTTATGAATCACAGTTATGACACAGGAGTGTTATGACTCACATCATTTGGCTTACATGGGCTAAAAAAATAGCAGGACTAAAATACTGTGTTCCAAGGAGCTAGATGACAGATTTTGTACCCTCTCCATACCTCTCTAGAAGCCTGTTAATTTTCTCAACCTGGTGACAGTGTAATTCTGTTCTTTGTGGGATGTTCAATATGAGATAATTTGGATATGGAAAGAAAACTGTATGTTTTGGCTGCTTTGGGTCATGCAACAATTTTATTCCATTTTTCAGTGGCAATAAAGTTGAAATTGTAAATTAAGTGAGACTTTTGCCTAGAGATTGGGCTTGAAATTATGTTTTCCTATATGAAAGTCGGTAATTTCTTTCACTCCAAAGACAAGAGAGGTGTTCTTGGTGGTCACTAAGTTAATGTTGCCTACTATGTTAGCTTGAAGTCGCTGCCATATAGGTTAGAGCATGAAAATTTGCTTGTTTTGCAGTAACCCTGAGCTGTGTACTGAGGGTAGAATTTGATTGAATTCATGTTTTCATGAATGTGTCTTCAAAAGTAGTTTTCAGTATAGATACGACATTGTAGAGCAGAATCTGTGCTGAACATGGACACAACGTGGACTCGAATCTCCCTCATATAACTCAAAGCATAATTTAACAATGTTTGCTTCTAAACTGGTTTTGAATGTGGCTATGTCCAGTTTAATTTCCTTTATAAGGACCAGATCAAGCCAGGTTATCATCCACTTGAGGCCTATCTCTTATTAAATCAATGGTATTGGCTGAATGGAGGGGATCACGTTAATTCATCTGGAGCCAGGGGGAAGTTCAAAGCTCTGAAGAAATTGACTGTTGGGGCTCATCTGATAACAGGCAAAGGACTTGCAAATGACATTTGTAATAGCTGATTTTCAGCAATTTCTGCAGAACAGGATAGGAGATTTAAGGCAGGAATTAGGCTGTCAGCTATGGGGAACTCTGTTATCAAGATAGCATTTAAAAAGCAAATGTGTATGGAAGATACGATACACAAACTGAACTAAAAAGTTTTGAATCTGTAGTGGAACCTGGGAAATCCTTTCTTAGAAAGACACTGTTGAACTTCATTTATTCCTTATAAATCAAGTAGATTATTTTTAGCACATCCTTTGTGGAAATTTGGAAGGAAAAGCTCATTTTATTTCTCTGTTGACCAGTATTCTGCACATAATATCCACTGCAGTAAATATTTCTTAAATAAGACAGAAATTACATGATTGAAAAAAATGAAGGACATGTCTCCTATGTAATTGTTCTTGGAAAACAGGTATTTTCCAGGTCATGCCCCTTTAAAATATTACCACACATGCATATAGCAGTGATTGTGCCTTCATTTAGGCACTAAACTAATTAACACTCTTTGCTGATGTGTCAGATTGTGAAAACAAAGCACAGGTTTATAATTCTTGCAGAACAGCAGATTTTGCAGAGCGAGAAAGGGAGACTGGGAGATGGGATGAGCACTGGAAGAGGAGGATACAGTGCCAGCAGTGTGGGAAGGGACTGGGCTGCTGCCAGCTCAGTTTGGTCTCGTGACTGGTCAAGTGGCACTGAGTTTTTTGGGATGCAAGGGAGGGAGCTGCAGGTTCCCTGTGTACACATGCATTCAAGGAAGATTTACAAGAGTATAAAGACATGATGGATAGAGAAAAATTGGCATTAGAATATTTTTCAAGTCTTCAGGGCATGTATATCAGATTTCCTTAGGAGAGGAGGCTTTGATAGGCTTGCAGAAAAGCTAAGTGTTACTTTGCAAACAGAAAAAAACTATTCAAGGTCATTCTGCATGTGTATGTGAATTATCTCTTAGTGTGAACATCTGAAGGAAGGGAGAAATGTGAAAAATGTGATATGCACAGAGCATCAGTAAGCAGTGCAGCCTCTGTATAGGGTTCTTCCACAGGGCTGCACTTGGCATTGGTGTCCTTGTAAGAAGAGTGATATTCCAGCTGGATTGCAGGATATTCAGAGGAAAGATTGTGGTTGTGATTTTCATAGGAAGGAGAAGTGCTGCAAACAGCCATAAGGAAGTTGGAGGGCTCCCCTGAAGGGAATGTTTCTGTAGCAAATGGCTCATTTGACCTGTAATTAAAACTGCAAACATTTTCCTAATCGCATAGATGTAAAGATGGCACAAGGAGAGAACTTACACTTGGTATGAAAACTTGGCTTTTGATAAGAATTTATATAAAGGAAACTTAATGTTGTGTATCAGGAAGAACTTGGCTGGAGAGAGATGAGTGACTTGCAGGGAAATTGTTTTCATGTGATATCAACCAGTGACTTCTGAAGTGTAACCAAGAGGTTGAACAAAACACAGTTACTGACTCAGTCTATGAATGAGGAGTTCTTGGGTGATCTGTTGAGATGGTGAGATTTCTGCCCTGTTTACCAGGATTCAGCATGTTGCAAAGTATTTCTAACAAGCTTTTATCTTTCTGTTTGGTGGCTGGGCCTGACTGAATAGGGCATCCTATATTTCTGAGGAAACAGACCTTGAACTGGCAATATTTGCTTTTCAGCCCTTGGTTTTCATTATTAAAATAACACTATAATGCTGGTTTTCCCTTCCCTGTTACTTCTGACAAGGTTTTAGACCTATTAACATGGAAACCAATTTGATACCTGTGGAGATCTATTTTAATGATTATTTTCTTTTTTTAAACCAAGTTTTATCAAAAGCAATGGTGTCATATTCACCTGTTTCATTGTTGGAAATGAGGTGTGACAGATACCACTGTTAACCAGAGCCACTCCCAGCTCTGTGTGTGTGTTGTGTTTTGCAGTTCTTGGACTATTGCTGTAGTTAATTTAATTTTTTTTCTGTGAACTCCTCATGGTTGAGAGAATACTTTTCTTACTGACCTTAGATGTGCTGGTGTTAGCACCTAATCAATGCTGTTAGAATACCAGTGAAGCTGAAGTGATAAATGCTATTATTTTAATGATAGAAGTTGGACTGTGTTTAGAGTAATTTAGTGTGAAGTATGTGATGAAATGTCTGAGCTGGTGTAAGTATTAGACCAGCTGAAATAGGAGGTCTTGGTTTTATAAATGAGGTGTCTGCCTTCAGGAAACATTGTTGGGTGGAGAAATAACCTTAACTCTTCACCCTTGTGGTACTTTTATGGAAGATCCAGCAAATACTGTGGAAGAAACTTGGATAACCTTGAGCTTTTAGCATCACTCATGCTTTGTTTTCCCTTCTTGGTGAGGTTAAGTCCATCATAATTTTTTATGTGGGTTTTTTTTTGTATTATTTTTCCTTTTTATCTGCTTTGTCTCTGCAGCTGCAGTTTGATGTTATGTGGTGTCCAGTGGCATCTCGCTGCCACAGGGCAGTGCCTTGGTCAGTTCTGTTTGATGCATCAGAGAGCTGAACTGTGAAAAAACCCCAAACCCTTACTTGGTCAGTAGTTGTTTTAGACAGATGAATTCTATCTGTTTCACTGTGCAGCTCATGCCTGGCTCTGGTGATGTAACATCTCAAATCAGCATAGCTGCTGCACACTTCAGCCACTTTATAACGACAGGGCACAAGCTCAGCTGGAAATAAGGTCATTTAGAGCCAGCTCTTCCCAGACCTGCAGCAAATTCTTTGTCTGATGCTATCTAGAGTCGATGTTCAAACTCACCATAGTAAGACCAGTGTTCTCAATAATAAACATGCAAACCTAAGAGGTGATGGGGTAATTGTCAGCACTGCACTTGCTCTTGATTGTAGTAAATCTTCTAAACACTTGGAAAATTATGTGTAAGCAGCTGCTTAAGGACCAGCCTGCTGTGGCACATTGTAAGGAGTTTTTATTCTGTGACCAGGAGCCTTTTGTGGCAGATGAATACATTGAACGCTTGGCATGGAGAACACCTGGAGGAGGTTCCAGAGGTGGAGAAGCTTTTGATCCCAAAAGGTAAAATCAAATTGCATAATGGTCAAAGTGAATGTATGTCTAATTGGACTGTTTTATTCTGCATATAACAAAAAGCCTGTGTCTAGTGTTGCTGTGTGTCCAAGGAGGTTTTCATTCGGGAGAATTGCTAAAACTTGTGGCAATGAGCCAGTTATTCAGAATTAATTATTCAGTAACAAGAGTAGGG